>NC_089803.1:23652029-23804529 GCF_029633855.1 Hoplias malabaricus | reverse complement strand
AATAGAAGGCTAAATATGAAGCTGGTAAATGCAGGAAAAATGGTGGCCACTCATTGTTTGTCTTTCGCTAGTGTAGGTAGATATTTTTGGTGAAACAGTGTAAACTTTTTTGGTAACTAGGTGGATTATGGCACATTCTTTTTAGTTTTTAAATTTCAATGTTAAACTCGTCTTGTGCTCGTTCTGGTTGAGCTTTGTGTCCAGGGAGAACAACACTCTCCCACATTTTAAAAGCTTGCTGTCAGGCGCTATTACAGGCTGCTAATCT
The DNA here is from genome assembly GCF_029633855.1 of Hoplias malabaricus. Taxonomy (NCBI): domain Eukaryota; kingdom Metazoa; phylum Chordata; class Actinopteri; order Characiformes; family Erythrinidae; genus Hoplias; species Hoplias malabaricus. Next base: position 23,804,261 of record NC_089803.1, on the reverse strand, counting down.
AACTCATTAGGACTGGCCAGACAGGTCAAGGATTGTCATTATTCAACTCTCTTCAAACCTCATTCAACACAAACAACCATGGGCTCTTCTAACCAGCAGAGTTTGATCGAATCACTGCAGTGTCAAGAAACTGAGATTAATGTAAGTCCCTGATCTAAAACATTCAGCCAATCCTGATTTAGTTAGAAAAATAAGGTTGCACTTTTGTAAAGGCCTTCATCATCATCAGACATGGACCTGTGGGTAGGTCTTTATATGATGCACATCCAAGAAAGGTGACAGTTCCTATGAGAATTGAAATTCTTGCTGATTAAAAGCTTTTGAAAGCATCTGATAAAGAGGGTGCACATCACTATTATTATTTCACTATAAGTGTGTTAATAAAGTGAAGGCATTAACATTTTCTTCTATTTGTAATGTGTTCAATCCTTTCTTAAAAGAAAACATGCGAAAAGCATCATTTAACAAAGCGTGCCCAAACATGTGCATACTACTACTTCGTACAAACACAGCTAGAAATGGTCCTGTGTGCTTTTGGATCACTGTACAAATCAGTTCATTCAGAAGGAGCCAATTATTGCAGTTTGGAGCGAATCTTTGAGATGAAGTAGGTCCACCACTTGAACATCCTCTCAAACTCCTTCTGAGACAAATTAAAGTGTTAAGGCCTAACACATTCTCACAGGCTGCTGCTGGGCTAGTGCTTTAGCAGCTATCCTGGGGTTCAAGTGTTTCTTTGGCGCGCTGCTTGGTGGCGGGGCATTTAGTGCTAATTGTGCCTATTTTTTATAGATGCTGGCAGCTTTGTTCTTGGCGAGGTGAAATCAGGGAGCTGATTAAAGTCTGGTTTGCCCAGGCGTATCAATCTCACCAACAACGGCCCAGGAAACCCCTCGCCGGTTGTCATGGCTACACTCCAGCACCTTTAGTTAACGGCCTTTCCAACAGTGAGCTGAAAAGCGCGGGAAAGCAGCAGCAAAACGTTCAATCTGTGAAAAGCAGAGCACCAGAGGAGCCATTGATTTCAGCTGCTTTCCCCCAGTGCTCTCACGAGGCTCTTTATTTTTTAAGATGGCTTCTCTGGACATGGACAGTCACTGGGCAAATTCAATCAATCGATTACATTCCAGGCAGCAGTGGACGGTATAATTTAATCAGAAATGGTCAAGGCTGGTTTGTATTGCCCTCCAGGTTGTGTATAGTGTGGTGGACCTGTAGGCTTGGAGTGGTTGAAAACATCTGTCGCAGGCAGATGTGAGCAGCTTTTGGGGCTTGAAACCTTTGCCACAGAGCTTTAGATCCCACTGCTGCTGGATTGCCATATGACGCCAGAAGGGACTGGATAAAGCTTGGCAGCACAAGCTGTCTCTTACTCAACATTTTCTAAAGACTTTTTAGATAGAAGTGCTTTTAAACTTTATGCGCATTTTTTAAGGAGGTCTTCTTTTAATGCTAATGGGTTACATCTGCGAGTTTTATGAAGTGGTATTTCAAAATAAATCAGTTAAACATGTCTATTAAATAAATAAATAATCCATTTACCGTATCTTCTGGATGAACCATGATGACGAGATGCAACTTCTCAAATCTGTGGATTTGTATCAGTTTTGGCAGATATTTTCTTGCAAGACACATGTTCATGTTTTTAAAACATTTAAATTGTGCCAAACATTTACATTTAAATTTGTGGGATTTAGCAGATGGTCTTTTCCAGACTGACTTCAGCTGAATTCAGCTACTTTAAGTAACACCCATTATTTAGCAGTCACCGCTTCTGTAATGAGTCTACACAGACAAGCATGAAACTAAATGGGATCTTCTGGAGCACACACACACGAGCCTGTGGTCATCATCCTCAGTGCTAATGTTGATTACTGGAACAGTGTTCACTGGGGTTCATGAAGTTCCTTTCACTAGCCATTGGAATGAGCTGAAGTGGCATTTCTGATCCAGAACTAATCATCCAGCATTAGTATATGATTTCACTAATGCTCATGTGACTGACTGCAATCAAATGACTGCAATCCCATTCAGTTTTTAATCAGTGAACAATCTCTCCTATCATCTGCTGTTGTTACCGCTCCATTAAGATGACTCATTCCTTTAGAAACAATTACTTGATTCATTATCAGAATAATGAGTTCTAATTATAAATAAAGTCTTATATATATATATATATATATATATATATATATATATATATATAAATATATAATACATATAAATATAGAATAAAATAGTTTTAAAATTGAATCACTAATAATGAAGCTGCTAGTGGTAACCCTGATATATGGATGAGGAAAATGGGATCATTAAAGCTTCTCGATCAATCGTAATAAACCAAGTTTCAGAGCTGTAGTAGTGAATGTCGGAATGTATCCCCCTGGGAACGAAAGCTGAAAGGGATACCTGTCTGGGCAGTAGAGGGCAGTGTGGCACTTATAGACTGCACAGTGGTCTGGCTCTTATTAAAAGCTACAGTACATGGCCAAGTACTGAGCCAAGTGGTGTTGATTGGGTCTCTCTCTCTTGCTCTCTCTCTCTTGCTCTCTCTCTCTCTCTCTCTCTCTCTCTCTCTCTCTCTCTCTCTCTCTCTCTCCCCCTTTCTCCCTCTCTCTCTCTCTCTCTCTCTCTCTCTCTCTCTCTCTCCCCCTCTCTCCCTCTCTCTCTTGCTCACACAATCACAGACCCATAGGTGTCCTTACACATAAACAGACTCATTACAATAAGAAGTTGACAGATGTATTCATTCATACATTTTAATTGTACTTGTGTGTGTGTGTGTGTGTGTGTGTGAGAGAGAGAGAGAGAGAGAGAGAGAGAGAGAGCTCAGACTGATGTTTCATTGTGATTTCTGGGTTTGTGTTGACGACTAAGTGTGACAGCCATGTCTCAAGTGTTTGTGTGGTGGGGGCAGGTAGAGGTGATAATGATCTCCCCTGGGTGTGTGTGTTTGTGTGTGTGTGTGTGTGTGTGTGTGTGTGTGAGTGAGAGAGAGATGAAGTGGGTTAGACAGAGAGATGAATATGTGGACTGGATGCTAGGAGATGACTGGAGGGACGAAACGCACGCATGCACACACACACACACACAAACGCACACCCAGTTACTGTCTCAGAGTAGTCTATCTGCCACCCTGACACCTGTCAGGTAAGAGATGTCTTGTGTAGATAAGGAGAGAGAGGCAGGATGGGTAGAAACTGAGTGGACAGATGGAAGGATAGAGTGATGGCGATATCAGTGCTTCAATCACCACTTACTCACTCTGAGCAAAGAGCTAAGAAGAAAATCCCCAGAACAACAAAGTCAACTAATGAGAGAGAGAGAGAGAGAGAGAGAGAGAGAGAGTAACAGGCAAAATGGACAGGGAAGGAGAAAATGGCAGTGAAGGGGAAATTTGTCAAGGGAGCAATTATGTTTGAGAAGAAGGGCAGAGAAATAAGCGGGGGGTAGGAGAGATAGAGAGAGCATAAAGGGGGGGCAGCAGCACAAAGTGGAAGAATCTGGAGAAGCAGGAGGCACAAAGAGGAGAGCGAATATAAAAAGAATGAGGAAACAGAAAGAGAAAGAGGCAGAAAAAGAGAGAAAGTGTTGAGCTGGAAATAATGGAAATGACAGTTAGAGAGAGTCAAGAAAGATCTTAAGAGACGGAGAGATCTTGTGGGGAATATAGAGTGTTGGAATGAATGAAAGAGGGAAGATAGAATGATAAACTGAGAGCATGAGTGAGAAGGTGTTTATGGCTGAGAACACGCCAAAGCCACCTCAGGAAGGAAGACACCGCAGGCAGGAGCAGGTTGGCCCTCAGGCCGTATATTAACCCATAGACGTTATTCCAAACTAAATAATCAGCCTTTCAGCTTTGTGTTTGACTCTTTCTCTCTTCCTCCTCCTCTCCACCACTCTTTCTGACCCTTTATACCTGCCAGCACAAGCCCATAATATGTTTCTCATTGGAAGCTCACAGACAAGTCATCAGATCTGAACAGAGTGAAGTCGTGGGCCACAGCTGTGCCTCAGTCTGAGCAAAGTTTTTTGCTTTTTCCCTGGCTCAGGATAACGATGTAGATGTAGGAAGCCCCCTCTGTTCAAAATAGCGAGAGAGAGAGAGAGTTGAGGGAAGTCTTGGGCTAAAAATGATAGAGTGAGAAAAAGAGGAAAAGATCAAGGCACGGAGAGAGAAAGTATGAGCATGAGTAGGAGGGAGAGAGGACTGGGCTGGAAATGATGGAGGGAGAGATAGCTAGAGACAGAGAGGGAGTGAGATGTATAGGGGGTGGAGAGTTATATAGAGAGAGAGAGGGTTGGAAGGAGAGAGGGCCGGGCAGGCTGTAAATGATGGAGTGAGTGAATGAGTGAGGGAGCAGAAGAATGAAAGGATAGAGTGGGTGAAGCAGCACTGCAGGCTGTATTTTTAGGAATTGAAAGAACAAAGGATGGATGGGGAGGAAATGCAGGCTGGAGGAGAGAGCGGAAAAAAATGACCCCAAACTGAGACAGAAAAACAAAGACACACACACACACACACACACACACCGAGAGAGAGTGAGGCTTGGTTATTTTCTATGTGACACTCTTCTCTCAGACGGCCCTGTATAAAGGTGTGTGTGTGTGTGTGTGTGTGTTTAATGTTCTCTGTAAGGTGTTTTTGCTGGAGGTGCTTAAATGAAGAATGCTTAAAGAACATTTAAATAAAGTTCCCCCTCTGAGCCTGCTGACAAACCACAGATTCTGCCTACACATATCTGCACACTCACTCTCTCTCGCTCTCACATACACACACACACACACACAGTGTGCGATCGTCATCAGTACTCACACTGCATTCAGAACCCCTCTAGACCTCTCTGACAACCAACAACCAAGAGACCGTGAGAATAATATTCTTTCAGCCAAAGAGAGAGAGAGAGCAAGAGAGGGAGGGGACATGGCTGTCTCCATATTAGGGGCCAGTGGGGTCTGGCCCCACCAGATAACACCGTGGAGCAGTGCAAGACATGATCATTAATTCAGTATAGCAGGTAATGTATAACTAACATTGTTGCACATTTATTACACATGACAACTGCAGTAATATGCAGTACATTCCAAATATGATTCTGTACCTGATGAGTAGAGGCCAGTACCTCCTTCAGCAGTCTTCGTTTGGTGAGTGTGGGGCAGGTGAATCCACTGCGTTCAGTATTGAGCTGTGGGGACCCCTCTTGTTCAGAGCAACCAATAAAAATAATGCATCTGTCTGTGACGTCACTGTATGGCAGGGCCACCATTTTAGAGTCCAGGAGAATCAAGATAAATTCAGTGTGCTTTAACTTACAGTGAGAACAGAGGAACCTCACAGTTCCTCTATAAACAGGGCATCTGTTTCTTTCTGGCTTGTTATTATGTGCAGCTGTCGCAGCAGAGCACAATGTTGCTGCACTGTTTAATGTGGAACTAAACATTTGAATCTGAAGCAAGTGTACTTTTCTAAAAGCGTAAAGCGTTCGCATCATTCGCATCCTCTCTTTTATTTTATTGTATAGAGCCACATCACTCCTCCATACAGCCTTAAAACAGCATTAGAAACGGCTTTAAACACAATAGGGCCTTCACAAGAGCTCCAGCATGGACTGTCTACTCAAAACACAAATCTGAAATAATTACTGCTATGTTTTATAGCAATTTTCATGGATTTAAAACAGATCAGTGCAGCATGAGGTGAGATGTCACACAGTGACAGTAATAAGCTGTATACTTTTAAAAGTTTGACTCTTTTCAGATTCTGTAATCAGGAAATACCATAAATACATTATTCCAAGGGCGGCACGGTGGCGCAGCAGGTAGTGTCGCAGTCACACAGCTCCAGGGACCTGGAGGTTGTGGGTTCGAGTCCCGCTCCGGGTGACTGTCTGTGAGGAGTTTGGTGTGTTCTCCACGTGTCTGCGTGGGTTTCCTCCGGGTGCTCCGGTTTCCTCCCACAGTCCAAAAACACACGTTGGTAGGTGGATTGGAGACTCAAAAGTGTGTGTGTGTGTTGCCCTGTGAAGGACTGGCGCCCCCTCCAGGGTGTGTTCCTGCCTTCCGCTCAATGATTCCAGGTAGGCTCTGGACCCACCGCGACCCTGAACTGGATAAGCGGTTACAGATGATGAACGAATGAATAAACACTATTCCAATGTTAAACACTTTAAATTATTCCAATGTAAAGCACCAGGTTCCTAATGGAAATATTGTGTAATATTCATATAAAAGGTTTAGTTTTTTTTTTGCGAAAAATATATTTTTCAGTCATTGTTAATTACACAGACCATTATGTGCTGTACAAGTGACCCATGACTGTGAATCTGGGCTTACCGTAGAGCTCCCAGCATGTCTTGCAGCTCACACTTTTCTGTGATTTTCAGGATTTATTCAGGGTTTTTTTGTTGTGTTTGGGACTTTATGTCAGGGCTGCTTTTTGTGGGATTATTTTGTGTGTGTGTGTATTTGGGCACGTGTGTTGGTCAGGGGAGGCCACTGTCAGCCTGTGTTGCAAGAGCTGGCATGTAGCACCTCTGAATCTTGTCAGACACCAAGCCAAAATACTGCCTATTTCCTTGCTCATTTCTGCACTGCTGTTAACAGTACGGCTAGTAGCTCTCTGTCTCCATCCTTGCATTCACCACAGTCTTTTCATGTTAATTGTATGTCAAAGCCATGTTTGTCTCTTGTATAGTAAAACATGGATCCCTTCTCTAGCCTTAGTCATTAACTCAGTAGTACTAATATTATATTACTGTAACTGCAGGACATTTTGTATGGCATATGGTAATATCATATATTTACTGTGAAATTCTGGCAACCACAGCTGCCAGTGTGTGTATATATATATATATATATATATATATATATATATATATATATATATATGTTTACTAGTCAGGTGCTGTCCCTGCACAACCTATAAAATGGGGAATGGGGCCGCAGGATGTAAGGGGAAAAAGAGAGCAAGGAGGAGAAGCAGGAGATAAGGAGCAAGAAAGAGCGGGAGGTAGGAAGACAGTAAGACGAAGAGAGAAGGAGAGAGATAAGCAAAGACAAGGGATAAAGAAAGAGAGAAACAGGTAGGGGAGAGAGATGGGGGAGGTAGGAGGGACAGAGGGAACCAATTGAGGAGGTAGGGAAGGAGGAGAGGGAAGGAGGTAGGGTTGATTCAGAGGGAGGTAGAGAGAGGAAACTGAAGTGACAGGGGACAGGGAGAGAGACAGGGAACAGGAAGGGGTAGAGCAACGGGAAAGGAACGAATAGGCTGGAATAAAGACAGAAAGAGAGGGAGAGAGGTTGTGAGTCTACAGTTTGGAGGATGGATGGAATTGCTAATAGAGAGAGAGAGAAACCTGAGCAGCAGCAGTGGCACAGCACAGTGCAAATGAGACTAAATGAGTCAGAGGTTTACAAGCAGATGTGTGTGTGTGTGTGTGTGTGTGTGTGTGTGAGAGAGAGAGAGAGAGAGAGAGAGAGAGAGAGAGAGAGAACTGAGGAAAATAATTAAAAATTATAAGGACAAGGTAAAGGCAATAGAAAAGAGAAAGAATTGGGCTTTAATTGTAATAGACGACTGAAGGCAGAGAGAGGAGAAGGGCAATGATGTAAGATGGTAATGAGGTATCGCAGTTAGACAAGAGCAGAATGAGAAAGATGAAATTTATTTCAGATATTATGAGACAGGGAGATAGGGGTGTAGAGAGAGAGAGAGAGAGAGTCATCTTGCCCAGCCGGTGTGGGCGAGTGTACGTACTGATGCCAGATATCAGCCTAGATCCTGGACAAGCGTTAAAAAAAAGGAGCCCAAAGGGTTGTATGTGTGTGTGTGTGTTTTCTCAAGGAAGTAGAAAATAAGTAGGTGACAGAATGGAGGAATTGAGGGCTGCCGAAAGCAGTTGTGGTGAGAGAGAAAAACGCAGTGAAAGAGGAAAGATAAGGCGGAGGGAGGGAAAATCAGAGCTTTAAAGGCGGGAGAAAATGAGTTTGGTGCGAGTGTTGAAAAGACGTTAATGTGTTTGGGGAGATAGACATGGGGAAAGAAAGGGAGAGGGAATGATTGATAGAGGTAGAGAAAGCAAAGTAGGGAGGGAGAAGTATAGGGTGAGATATGGAGAGGCAGACACTGGTGAGAGAGAGAGAGAGAGAGAGAGAGAGAGATAGAGATTGTGTAAGGTTTCACTGAATTCAATTTAATATGAATGGTTTTATTGCCTTAACTGATGCCTATCAGATGACAGCAATGATCATAATAATGAACAGCAATTGCATCAGTTATAATGATATGATTATCACTGCTAACAACACTGCACGTTTTAATGTATTCCTGCCTTTAATACACACCTGATTTAACCCATTGGCTGGGAGTCATGTTCTTCGAAAAGTCAGTCAAGGAGTTGAAGCACTCACAAAATATCTCATGCAGGTGTAATGTGAAAATAACTGGAAGAAACAAGAATACAGTGACTAGATTCCAGCTATATATATAAAGTCTATCCTAGTTCCAAAATAGATCTGAAGAGTCCAGCAATGTGTACGAGTATAGCTCTGCTGCAACTCGCTGACTCACTTTGCAGAGGACTTCATTTTTGGCTGATAAAGTGAATGAGGTGTATTAACCTATAAACTCATCTTTATTAATATGAGATCTCGGTGCTGTTGTTCATTCATTCATTCATTTATTCATTCATTATCTGTAAGCGCTTATCCAGTTCAGGGTTGCAGTGGGTGCAGAGCCTACCTGGAATCATTGGGCGCAAGGCGGGAATACACCCTGGAGGGGGCGCCAGTCCTTCACTGGGCGACACACACAGATTCACTCAAACCTACGGACACTTTTGAGTCGCCAATCCACCTACCAACGTGTGTTTTTGGACTGTGGGAGGAAACTGGAGCACCCGGAGGAAACCCACGCGGACACAGGGAGAACCCCAAACTCGAACCCACAACCTCCAGGCCCCTGGAGCTGTGTGGATGTGACACTACCTGCTGCGCCACCGTGCCGCCCCAGTGCTGATGTTCACCTGTTATTTATTTTGCTACATAAATAATATTTATGGTTCTGGTACTATATATTTTCTCAAAATAATCTGATGAAACAATGTACATTCTCAAGAGTGTTAAGGTTAGGATTAGTACCAGGACTAGGCGTTATACCAATTTAGGATTAGGATTACAATTATAACCAGGGACCAAGTCAGTGTATCTATGGAATGTAAGGTTAATGCAAACAATTTCCCATATACAGTTGCATGGCGTATGCATCAGCAATATGTCTGGAAAAGGAAGAATGGGGCATAAACCTACAGTGTGGGAAAGGCAATATGCTTTCAATTGAGTATCCGTTACACTCAAAAACTAGAAGGTAATGTCTTCTGTGTATAAGATGATAAGATGATAGACTACCCAACAGGACAATGATTTCAAACATACCTCAGAATCCACCAGGCTTGGTTTCTGAAGACGTTTTGGGAGATTCTGAATTGGCTGTCACTGTTGCCTGACTTAAAGTCCATAGAGAATCTTTAGTGGGATTTGAAGGATGTGGTTGCAGCACACAAATCTAAGAATATCAGTGAACCTGAGGACGTTTGCATGAGGAATGGGCTACAGTTCCTCAGGCTATCCATCAGGTTCAGCAGGTCATAACAACAATGTATGCTCTGCTAAATACTAGTGGTTGTAGCATGTTGTGGAGGGGTTGAATAATTCTGAGAATGCAGTAGTCATTAAAAGTGACATTTTGTGCTGAATTAGGAGAAACCAGTAAACATAAGTTGTGTTGCTTGTAAATTTTGGTAATAAACATCAACAAGCAAAGGGTGTTGTATTACATTCACTGCAACTAAAATGCTTTGAAGCTGGATTGATGAAGATTAACCACTGGGCAGTTCAACAAGTTTGTAGGAGAACACTAACTGCAGTTTCTGTTAGGTCAGCATCCCTAAAAATAGTTCATGGCAAGACTGGTGCTTGGACAGTAAGCAATTCCATAGAGATTGCAGAGAACACACACTAGTGCAGTATGAGACAGTGGGCACACACACACTCACTGTGCCCCATATTTCCTGTTGGTCCAGGGGATTAAAATGATGATCTCTCTATAGTTATATTTATCTAATAAATGGGTATAAGGTTTCATTTCAATATAAGCAATTTAATTTAATAAAATAAATAAAAGATACACACTTTTAGTTTATGTATTTATTTATTTATAAATGACACAGCATCACCACTGTTAAGTACAGAACGTTTTATATATGCTAAAATACGTATTAGCTAAGTCTCTCACTTAATTCTCTCTCTCAGAAACACACACACACACTCATACACACACACACACACACACATAGAGAAAGCTCCTGTTTGGTCTCCTTACTCCTTGGAGCCTGGGCAGCGCTGTAGCATTAATTTTCTCAATTAAAGTTTCTGTGTCCGATGCTAAAGCTTTCCCTGAAACGTTTACTCCACAGATTAATGGTTTCCTCTCACCAGTTAGTCATGCTTTTCACACTACACATTTATCTCCCTCCCAAAACATCAAGGAAGTACTAGCATTTTAACTTTATTTTTGTGCTTCTTGTGTCTCTTTCTCACATGCACGGTAATCCAGAAATGTTCCGTAGTATACCTGAAAGCGCTGTATGTCTGAACGTGGCCACCCATAACATTTGTTGCGGACATTACCTGGACTTTATTCTCTTACCACCCTAGTAAAACTCCGGGTACAATCTGTGTCAGCGGGAAATGTTCCGGGGTTTCTCCTGCATGCGCTGCACAGGACCGACAACTCTGGGATATCTCCGAAAAAGAAACTCTGAATAAAATGAAGTGAAAGAGATATTGAAGTCTACATAAAGATGATGCAGCTATTAAAGACAGGTATTTTCTAAAAATTCCCCACTAATAGCACTGGGTTGAAGGCCCAAACATTAATGAGAATAAGAGCACATTAGCTAATATGTTAAGTCAGTTTACTCACTGTCCTTTAATTCATGACAAGGCGTGTGTTCACTGTCCCTAATCATTTTGGGTGTGTGTGTTTGTCTGTGTTCACTACAATAGATTGGTTAAATGTAGAGGTCAAATTGTGTTGTACAATGTACTATGAATATAAAGCAGGATTTAACAGATGAGCAGATTCATTTTCAGTGGTATGCGCCAAACATGCTTCAGCATTACATTAGAATTAATCAGGAAATTGACAGGTCCGGCTCTTCTTACTCTGTTATTAACCAATCCTGCCTTGGCACCTGTTGGGGGTTAATCCTGTCTGTCCCCCAGGACTATAAGTGAAGGTATTGCCAGTTGAAGGGCACTATAAGAATTTGATTTAAGATGCATCTACAATCTGACAGCTCTTTTTCTGGAGATTTATGATCAGTGACCGTAAGCCTGATCCTGCCCTGTGTGTTTTAGTCAGGGCTTCCTTTGAACACGTAAAGGTCCTGCACAGTCCCATTTCTGAATAAATGTTTCAGAATGTGTGAAGGGGCAAATGGAAGAGAAGGAAGCATGAATTTTAATGAGACCACCACAGTCCTCAACAGCAGTGGAGCATTTTTCATAGAGAAGTTCCTAGAAGTGAGCAAAACCTATTTTTTCCCCCCTCAGTTTGAGATGGTTTTGCTGTGAAAATTGAAAAAGAAATCAAGTTTAATGCACTGATGCTTTCAAAGAAAAGCTTAAGGACAGTGTGCAGTAGCTTCAGTGTATTTATTTTTTTGCGGGGTCTGATTTAACCCTCTGGATTCTTGCCATTAATGTAAATAATTGTTTGTAGCGGAGGTGCTAGGAAAATGTACATCAGATTTTGGAGAGTCTGAGTCTATTGAATCTTATTGTAACTTTAAGAATTATAAGAATATTCTATTACATTATTCCTCATAATGTTTCTCTGTAACTATGCTAAAGGAAATGATCTTACTGTACCAACATATTAATTTACATATTTCTAATCCCACATGGGGGGCGGCACGGTGGTGCAGCAGGTTAGTGTCGCAGTCACACAGCTCCAGGAACCTGGAGGTTGTAGGATCGATTCCCGCTCCGGGTGACTGTCTGTGAGGAGTTGGTGTGTTCTCCCCATGTCCGCGTGGGTTTCCTCCGGGTGACTGTCTGTGAGGAGTTGGTGTGTTCTCCCTGTGTCCGCGTGGGTTTCCTCCGGGTGCTCCGGTTTCCTCCCACAGTCCAAAAACACACGTTGGTAGGTGGATTGGCGACTCAAAAGTGTCCGTGTGTGTGTGTGTGTCTGTGTTGCCCTGTGAAGGACTGGCGCCTCCTCCAGGGTGTATTCCTGCCTTGCGCCCAATGATTCCAGGTAGGCTCTGGACCCACCGCGACCCTGAACTGGATAAGCACTTACAGATAATGAATGAATGAATGAATCCCACATGGCCAAATGTGATATTTTTTCAAGAACAACTGGAAAAATTATGAGATTGTTTGAGCTGAATATAGGCTCATTATGGTGGGAACAAAATGAGTGTGAAATCTCTAAACTAGTCCAAAGTATTTTAAAGTATAGCTCACTTTAGCCAATAAGTGTAAAAATAAATACATTTAAAATGGTTCAAATCTCCTCTAATTAAGTAGTAAGATTTGTATGAGCAGGTAACACAAAAACATGGTTTAAATTAAATCTATTTGTGTGTTTGTTTTTTACGCTTCAAGTTGAAAACAGCTGGATATTTTACAAAACAACTTTAAACAACGACTTTAATTGGTGTTGTATTAATTCTAATAAAACTAAACTGTTTCTGAAGCATTCAGTCTGAAGCATATGTTCTAGCTAACAATGACGGTTTGCCAATTTTGAACGTACATTCTTAAGATAACAACAACATGTAAAAAAATATAATAATTGATTTTAAGAATTTGTGCATGGGTTACCTGTGGAGGGTGTGCTCTATTGACCTTGGTGAACTGACAGTAGAGTAACTCTAGTAGTTTCAAGTAGTTTTTCATTCATTCATTCATTATCTGTAAGCACTTATCCAAGTGGGTCCAGAGCCTACCTGGAATCATTGGGCGCAAGGCGGGAACACACCCTGGAGGGGGCGCCAGTCCTTCACAGAGCAACACAGACACACACTCACACATTCACTCACACACTCACACCTACAGACACTTTTGAGTCGCCAATCCACCTACCAACGTGTGTTTTTGGACTGTGGGAGGAAACCGGAGCTCAAGTAGTTTTAGACCTTGTAAAATGTATGGAAAGAAATATTAGATTTAGTAACTATATCTATAGCTGTGTTGCTTGCTGATATATGATGCTGTGTTTTACATTATGCTTTTCCCCGCAGTCATTTTTTAGAGACAACTGGTCTCAGAAAACAGATTGAACAGATAACAGTGTAGGTATTGTTCTAATCCTTGCTGTTTTAAACTGACACACACACTCACACACACACACACATACACATACACACATACAAAACGCCTCCCTTTCCCTTAGTCTTTTAGTCTTTCTTTCAGTGTCTCTCAAAGGTGACAACTACTGATTTTCATCTTTTCCTTATGGCCTAACTGCACCTCTGGGAAGTCTGCAGAAATATAGATTTTTTTTTCCTGCTGCTAGAAATGAAAATAGCAGCTATTTGCAGTCACATAACCACATCACCACAGTGTCAGTTGTCGGACTTGCTACCTAAGCTGCCTCATACTGAAGTAATTGGGGACTAGAATAGAATTTTTCTCCTAAGAGAAAAGCACCAATATGCTTTTCCTCCCATTGTCTGTGTGTGCAGCTGTGCGGGGGGGCGACACCGGATGATGTCATTTGAATCTGTATCAGAAAAGCTCATTATCTCATTTACAGCTGCAGAGAAGGCTACAGCATGTCTGCAGTGTGCTGTGGATCATCCAGGTGTGAAGTACTGGAGTGCAAAGAAGCAGAGGTATTCCACATGAAAATAAATAAAACCAGGAAAAGAGGAAAAATGGAGGCAGGGAAAATTGCAGGTTGCAGAGCACAGAGGAATAGATTATAGCATAGTGTGTGTGTGTTTGTGAACGTTTGTGTGTGTTAGTGTGTGAGTGTGAGTGTGGGTGAATTACCATGTAAAGAAGCGGTGCTGTTTCAGGAATAAATCATGTGTGTCACATAAACCCCAGCTCCACATGGACCAATAATCACTCAAAATATTTTAAAGGTAAGCGTGCGAGAGCGCACTAACACACAAACACACACACATACTAGTGCACATATGATCAGTCAGACAGCATTAAGGTTTCTAATATTAAACTGCCTTTTAAAAGGCCAAACCTCAAGACAGCTGAGATCATCTCATCACCGTGGTTACTGCTCTGATGGACAGCTAATCTTCCTTTAATATTTATACATGCTTCAGCATGCCAGAGAGAGAGAGAGAGAGAGAGAGAGAGATTAAAATAAAAGTAAAATGGTGGTATAGAGAAGAACCAGTGGCCAATGTTAATGTTAGCCATACTTGTGGATTTGAGAAGTACATTTAATATTACTGTGGATTCTTCGATTCCCATCCCAGAGAAGTGTTTATAGGCCTACACTGTGGGTTTATTTAAAGTGCATGTCTGAAGCGCATGTTTTCTGAGCTGAAAAAAAATGTTATAGAAAAAAGGACAATTTCAATGATAAATATTTATATTCTGTATTAGGAAATGAAGGGAATACAGTAATTATGTTGTTTGCTTGTGAAAAGTCGCATAGTTATGATGCTAGGTTAGATGGATGTACCCTGTTATGAAAACAGTACTGATTACTGTAGCTGTTACTCATTTTTCATTTAACACTTATATAAAAAAACACGTTTATAAAAGCCAGCTGCTTTCACAATGAATGCCCCATTCCGTGGCACTACATCCTACTTCTCTTTTAAGGTTAGTTTTTTGTGACAGTATGCTGGGATTTGGATACTGGTATTATCCTGTTGGTTTACCAGTTAAACCAGTGCTGGACCAGCAAAGGGGTATTGTATAAACCATCTAAAGCACAATGCTAAAGCAGATTTTCAATATGTTAATCAAGCGCATGGCTTACATGAATACTGAATACATACTGAAATTGGTGATGACTGAGGATTGGACAGAAAACTGAGTTTAAAAAATGTATATTTTCCATTTTCATCCCTAACCCTTAGATGCACGAGTAACTGGACCCTACCCTCTTTCATAAGTTGAAATGTTGAAATGAACGTGTCTTTATGCCACTTGTCTTATGTCTTATATTTAGCTTTTGTCTTATATTTTGTTTCAC
The DNA here is from genome assembly GCF_029633855.1 of Hoplias malabaricus. Taxonomy (NCBI): domain Eukaryota; kingdom Metazoa; phylum Chordata; class Actinopteri; order Characiformes; family Erythrinidae; genus Hoplias; species Hoplias malabaricus. Next base: position 23,789,017 of record NC_089803.1, on the reverse strand, counting down.
AAAATAATATCATGTTTGAAATAGTTTTAATTTTTACCATTCTTAAAACATTTTGAAAATTGGAAAAGAAAATTATACAACAGCAATAGAACAATATCAACGTCCATTTTGCACAACGTTTATATAATGTTTATACATAAAACAAGCTCACCGGGTCATTTTTGACCCACTTATGTATCTAAGGGTTAAATGATAGTTCTATGTATTGGATTAAGAATTGCCTCCCTGTGTAAAGTAGATCTAAGAAAGTTCAGTACTGCTGCCATCTTGGGGTGTGGGAGTCTCTTAGTTATGGATTCCAAACGAATGTAAAGTGAGAGATAAAGAGGGGATAATGTATTGTAGAGCAAGTGAAAAGAGAAATGGAAAAGAGAAATGCAAGCATGAAAATAAAGCCCTTTAACTCACTGAGCTCTTATTCAGTATTCTCAATATTCTCTTTCTCTTTTTTCCGGTTTAATAAGCTGATAGCTTATGGCAATTTAATACATGCTATTTGAAGGATGTAATAAACTGCCTGATGTAGGTGGAAGCATTACAACCCCCTGATCCTGCTACAGTAACTGTAATAACTGCTGTGGGCCCACATTTCCTGATGTGATTCAGCAGTCAGGTAGCAGGAAACTCACACTTGTTCTTTGCAGTGTTATTCTAGTTATTCTAGAGCGGTTATGGGTTTGTAAAATCTGGGCAAAGTGGGGAAACCTTTGGGAATCCTCAAACTTTCTGAATACCTACACTCTCAGAATAACACTGTGGTGGTATATTTCACTGTCACTGAAGTGGTACACATGATCTATCTCCCTGTGTGTGCATGGCTTTCTTCAATGTGCTCAGAATCAAGTGGTCTGTATATGTGTGTGTGTGTGTGTGTGTGTGTTGTCCTGCGATAGGACTGGTGTACTGTCCAGGGTGTGTTCTTTCCTCGTGCCCAGTGATTCTGGCTCCGATACACGTCACACAAAGTGGTTACAGAGGATTGATGGATGGATGAATTATTTAATTAACTGATGAATTAATGAAGAGCTACCCTTCATTATATGAATATTTTTTTAATCTTTATTTAAAGAACAGAATTGTGCCGTCTTCCATTGCAAAATATTTTTCATTAATTCATTTCAAACACCCTCCTTAAAATCCATGCTTTTTTATCTATTTTTCTAATGCTATTTCTTCTTTCTCTGAGAGAGGATTAAACAAATAAGAGGTCTAAGATACTCCTGAGCCAAATTAAAATGATAAGAGTGAATCACAGCTTCAAAGTTGAGATGGATGAGAAATGTCTACATTTTTGTCTTTCGTTCAGATGTGGATAATCATGAGATTATTTAATCAGATGTGATCAGTCTGAGGTTTTACTGAGTTCTCTACTGCACGCCTGCGGAGATATGTGAGATTTCTCAGCTTTTTCTTTTTCAACAGAAATATCTTTTATCAAAAGACTCATTTGTCCTTCCATTGGATCTCATTATTGTTCAAGAGAAGATATAGACACATTAGGGATGTGTCTTCTTTGATGTTTCTTTACTACAGGTGATCAATTTAAATGCCCATGTCATCCATTTCTATTCGCAAACTGCACAAAATGCATTATTGATGGTAACACACACTAGAGCATGTGTGCATGTGTGTGTGTGTTTGAGAGAGAGAGAGAGAGAGAGAGAGAGAGAGAGAGAGAACAGAACAGATAGATGGCTTTGACTCTGCCCGGCTGCAGAGATGAGAAGAGACAGACAGAAAGATGATAACGTTTATCTCCTCATCAAATTAACACACACAAAGAGAGATGGAGGGAAGGAGAGAGTGAGATAGAAAAAGAGAGAGATTAATTGGATTTTGTCATCTTGAGGATTGCATTTTGAATTTCAGCTCAACTTGTCCTGCAGAAAGCTGTCAGGAGAAGTGTGTTTGTGTCTGTGTGTGTTTATGAGGCTGAAATGAAGAACCAACACCTTAATTACCTGAAATATGTAAAAAACAGGACAGTTCTTGCAAAAAACTTCATAAAACTTTCTTCACACTCCCCCCCCTTGTGACATTTCTTATATTAGCACTGCCAAAAGCTTAAAATAATTTGTGATTATTCGCAGTTAACTACTCAAAATAATGAAACTAATCACAGTTAATGATTTTAATTGTTTGACAGCCCTAGTATGAGAAATGTCAAGACTTCAGTAACTACTACACCGTTCATATTCCTCATATTTTCTCAAATTTGCTTCACATCATTGTCTGAGCATGGTGTGTGGAGGTTCGTGGGGTGTTGGAGTTGATGGAGCACATTATGCATGTGGAGAATTAGCTGTGGCTACACCACAGGGGTTAAAAGTTAGAGTTAAATCTTTAAGTTGCAAACTTTTTTCTTTATTACACATGTAATAAAAGTAAACCGGCTAAGAAAATCTTGAATTTCCCCTGGGGATCAATAAAGTATCTATCTATCTATCTATCTATCTAAGAATGCATGATTGGACAGCTGATTGGACAGTGATACTCCAGTGGGACAAACTGTCTGGCAGAGCTTGGTTAATACTGTGGTAGAATGAGAGAGAAAACGTTTCCTCCGTTTGCCTTTTTGTCGTGTGAAGCCACATCACCCTAATGAATGAACCGCCTGCGCTTGAGAGAATGTTTTTAGTCCGTGTGTCTCATGTGTCTGTTTTTGGTCTGTAGTTCCTGAAATTCCTTTGCTTGAAGCCCCTCCCCAAAGGGAACACTTTTCCTATTGGACTAAAGTTTCTGCTGATCCCTAAAAGGATATTAATTTGTCCAGCTGGTGGCAGTGAATGATGCTATTGTGAATAGTCTTTCTCTTTCTCTCTCTTTGCTTTTCTCCTAGCTGCTCTGAACTGACTGCTATTTGCTCTATAGAGCAGGGCTCTTACATGGGGTGGCCAAGCTGAAAATAGGTTTAATACAGGACATCTGATAAATCCAGGTCTCTTGGTGTCAGTATAACAGACGTCTCATAAAGTAAAGACAAATGATTAGAGAAAATGGCTGACTTCCCCTTTACAAAGTAAATTCACACTAAATGTTATCATTTGGGTTAGAAGCAAATACAAACAAAGATGTAACGTTGTATTATATTGGAACTAGTTTTAAAATCGGTGTGTGTGTTTGAGTGTGAACGCTCGGATGGGTTAAACGCAACGTTAATTGCGCTGTTTTAAAATGACAAAAAATCATGTAAATAGACAGAGAAACAAACATTGTAGCCTTCCTCCATTTTGCTGCTTCATTGTCACTTCCTCTTCTCTACACATTCTTGCACTCTACCACATATCATGCTTTTATTTTTTCAAACAGTGGGTGTGGCCACATATAAATGGAGTATTTACATTCACTTTAAGGTTGTTGTCTTCCAGTGTTCATGGCTTCCTTGCATCAAGCAGAGCCAGGCTAAATTTAAACACATGACTTTAAATATTTTTGATCACAGGAGTCAGGGTCATGTAGGGTTACAGAGAAATGAAGGGCACAGCATTGTATTATTTCCTAATGAGCTAATCTTCCATTAGAATAAATACATCACTGCCTTACTCCAGCAAATTTTCTTCACTCACAGTGGCACCTGGTACACACCATGTCTCTGACAAATGAAGGCTACAGCAAAGAAAATGGCCTTTTAGTCCACTTACAGCCATATTCACATTACCCCCATCAATACCAAGAGCTCTTTCCATTGCTTATTCCTTCCATTCAAGCTCAGTCCTTATATTCATCCTGGCAAACATAAAGCCCTTATTTAACACACTTAACTGACTTCTCAAACCATTAAACGGCTTTTCACTCAGTGTCACAGCCATCTATATTCTTTTTCTCTTCTCTTCAGTAAAAAATAGAAGAAGTATCTAGAACAATATACACAGCACCTGAGGCCCACTGGCCGACAATAACGTATGCCCTTTTGCCACTTTCCGCTAAAGTATTGACCTTCTTCAAGGTCAGTCAAGTGTGCATCGCTGGAATCATAAACAAATCCAGTGTCTTCACTTCTATACTTATCCCACTCCCTCAAGCTCCCTTCAAATCCTGCCTGCCATCACTCTCCCTTCTTCTTTGCCTACATTATATATTCATCTCTATCCTCCAGCAAGTTCCTGCAGTCTCTCAAAATGTCAGCTCTCATTCGATTTGCAAGAAATCCACGGCTGACCCTACTGACTTTAACAATTAAACACCCATCTCACATTTTCACTGTCCACATTATATTGTCAAACGTTTATGGTGCTTTGGCCCCTTTGCCCCAGTAAAAGCTGTTAAGGATTCAGACTTAGATGTTGGAATATTAGTGAGATCATACTAATGTTGGAGGATGGGTTTTGGATCACAAAGCCTCTCACACTCATTCCAGCTTTATTGGATGACACATCCTCACTTCAGAGAACACAGTTCCACAGGCTTGGCTTTTTACCTCTCTAGATGATTCTTGGCATTGAGCATTGTGCAGCTGCTCCAGTGTGGCTCACTGTATTTCATTTCTTATATGGAGATTATGCAAGTCCAACTGTGTCCACAAGGAATGCCCTTAAAGAAGCTGATTTCACTAATTAGGGTCCATAAAGTTTTGCGCACATGGTGTATTTAGAACCCTGTAAACTTTGTTCTATTCCCAGCTCAATACATATCTATCTACAGATGATTTTGCACTATACACCATGCTAAAAACTAGCCAAAATGATGTTTATCCAATTCAACAACTGAATCTAGCAAACTTCATAACCTTTTCCGGATATTAACAAAACTTTCTCTTGCTTCAACTGGTTTGGCCCATGATTCATTTACTTTATTCTTCATCAATAGGAAACAGCTCATGCCACTTAACAAGCTTAGTTTCATTTTTCATGGTAATTCCATGGTGTCCCACAAGGGTTAGTTTTTGGGCCTTTTCTTTTTTTTTTTTTCCTCATCCGTCTCCTTCTCTATAATGGCTGTATAATGAAATGTTCCTACATCCATTTTCACTGCTATGCTGATGGCACTCAATTATACATCTTCAGTTTGCCAGAATTTACATTCATTCATCCCTCCACTTTATGTATAAAAATATGAATAGTTGGCTGGCCTCTCATACTCGGATAAAAATCAGCACACTACATTGCACTTTTTAATATTTCCATAATTTACCTTGCCCTTTATCACCAGACAAGGGCCTTTGTGTCACTCTGGGCAGAACTCAAGTGTTCCTCTATTCTAAATTAAATTCCTCATTTACACTATTTTCATTTATATAACCTCTCCGGATGACATTCCTCCCCTCTCTAAGTCAACCCTGCTGCCTGGAATATTTAGTCAAATCCAGACTAAATTACTGCACATCTACCTCAGCCATTATGCGTGACCTCCATCAAGAATCCTTTTTAACCCCACCTTCAACAGTATTTCTAGTCATTTGAAGGAGCAAATTATTTTTCCACATCAAAATTAACAATATTTATGAAACTGAGCGTTTTCTATTTTTTGTGTAAAAAAAACTTACAAAAGACGAGGCATCAAAGGGATTTTTAGGCTCTGAATAAAAAAGGTTTATACACCATAGACTGGGTTCCCTTTAAGACATGAATCCTCCTATTTCTCTTTTTCTGTCCTTTACCTTCTGTTCCTGTCTGATTTATTAGCTGTTAGTTTTAATATTTTTGTTCATTTTGCTTTAAGATATTTCTGTGATTGCATTCAGTCATAATATTATAATTATAATGGTTATTATAATAATCATTATTATTATTATAAACTGCTTGCCCTAGGCATATATTACATCACCAGCAGCTTAAGGACTATAACATATTTGACGAATTATATTTCTGTCAAACACAGGCGCAATACATTTTTCATTCACAATGGAAGCAGTTGTATCAGTGTCCATTATAAGTCATGCTGTAAATACAGTCCAGCAATGGGCAACCCTCAGGCCTTTTAGCCCCTCAGGAAAAGCCTAATGATTTCATTGAAATAAAAAACTACAGGAGTGTTATATTTTTTATTTAAAGTAATCACAGTACTTACTGTATTTCAACTCATATGCACATGTTAAGTAGTAACTTTTACATTATTGAGGCTAAATAGAAATTTACATTACTAAGGCTAAATAGCCCAGAAATGTACCCAGTCAGATTGTTTTCTTTGTTTAGGATTTAATGAGGAGAAATTAAAGTCTAAAATGTTGTATTAACCACTAATACAGTTAAGTAACTATGCTATCAACAGATTTTGATTTCACATGAGTTGGACCAGTTTTGCAAGAACACGCGTCACTGCGGACGTTCTAGTCACAGAGTGAAAATGCAAGGGCTTGACCAGTGAGTTTCAGTCATTAGTAGAAATGACTGCTCTATGGTACAACTCTTTACTGAAGGAGTCACTGTAAAACTGTAACACACAATGTAAAATATGTAATTATCATCTGTTAAAAGTATCAGTAAAAACACTGAATGACTGTGCTTGATCTGAAAGAGCTCCACATGTAAACCCGTGTTCATTTGGATGGCTAGTCTTAGGAGAGCTTGCTGCTGTGTACAGTACATTCTTGTAAGTCTCTCTCTCTCTCTCTCTCTCTCTCTCTCACACACACACACACACACACACACACACACACACACACAGCCCTTCTGTTTCAAATGTGTTCAATATTTACCTATGGGCTGAAACCAATCTTAATCTCTCCCTTCTCCCCAGACACCCCTTCTCTCTTTCTCTTTCTAACTCTCTCTCTCCCTCTCTCTCTTCCTCCCCATACCCCGTCTACATTTTGTTTGTGTAATTGACCACACACACTTCAGAATTAATAAACAGAGCCAGAAAAGGAAAGGAAGACAAAGAGAAATAGCAGGAGCGAGGAATAGGGAGAGAGAGTGATTGAGGGAGGAAAAGGGAGACAGTGGAAAACCCTCTCAACCAGTTCGTCTTTGCCTCTGTAGTGGGTTTTACATGTGTTTTTGTGCAGTGGTGTGAGATGTGAATGACTGTTGTAAAAGTGGATCTGCACAAACAGTCACACACATGCACACTGCTACACACTCGCACATTATGCAAGTGATACTCTGCCATTCAGAATGCTCACCCAGTGATGATTAATCCTGCAGCATTAAAGCAGTGGCTAAATGACTGCCTCAGAGTGGTGAAGACTGATTATTTGTAAAATGCCAGTGTGCGGCTCCTCGAGGCTTAAGTGCTGCAGCAGGTGTTACACAATCAGAGAAAAAAGGAACATATGTAAATAAGAGAGAAGGAACTAAGGTGCTAAATTCAATTCTGTGCATGTTCTAAATAGATTGTTTTGTAATTTTAGTGTATGTGTGCATTTGTGTGTGCATGCGTGTGTATTAGAGACTTAGGCTTGAGCCACACCCAAGTCTCCTGTTGACTATCCTCAGCCACACACCCACAAGTTGATGGCGGGTCTGATACCTTCAGTGCACTAGCCTCACTGTCAGAATTCTGGCAGTTGCATTCTGATTGGCATTCTGCACATTCGCTCATACGCACCTCTGTGTATTGTCTTATACTGGCTCTGCTATTGGTCCAACGTGAAAGACTGTCTCCACACATCATGCACACATATCTGACTCGTGACTGGTAATTCGTGTGTTAGTCAAATTTCTTTTCCTGCTGTAGTAGCGCGGCTCTTGGCCACATTAAGTGACGATTCGTTTGTGCAGGTGTGAACTCAGTAATCGCACTTGGATGCGGACCAAAATACAACCACACCGATACCCTTAAGAGGAGGTGGTCTCCGTCCGGTCCCAAACGGACTCTGGAGCAGATTGTTTGTGGTGAGAGTGTTATCCAGAGAAGGAGAATGCATTCTGCAGGTGTACTTTAACCTGGTATATTGCCCAGAAAACTGTCAGTGCTATAAACAAGTACAAATATAATCCCAAACACATTTGGTGATGTTGAGGTATGGACCATTGTTGTTATTACTTTCATCACTCTTCTTGTATTGTATCTTTTTTTACTTTCTTTTAAATCCTCCTAGGTATGATAGTCTTCTATTGCCCTGACGTTAATGCTGGCATGTTTACCGCAGCATTTTTTGGAAGCTAAACTCTCCATTAAAGAGGTCATATTTATCGAAATAGTTTTGGCTCACAGCACAATACACTGGTTTCTAAGCTTATTAAACCTCTGTGGAGCGACCAGTCCATTGTCCCGGGAATGTCAGACGCTTCTTCGTTTGATTTTACACATTTTCTTTTTGTCTGTTTCCTTTTCTCAGTAATGGCCCCTTGACAGCTCCACATCATTTTAAACTCATAGCATTTAGTTCTCCCAGTGGAAGACAGATGGACAGAAACAGCAGTGCCTTTTTTTTGCGATCTGAAGCTGGGAGAGATAGCTTGGTGATTTACCAGGTCTTTTATGGTTCCCCTTTTCCGCCCGCATCATTCAGCAGATATTAGCATTTGCTTTTTTCCCCCTGTAACTTTTACCCAAGGGTATCTCATATCTCATTGTCCTGCCCTTGGAGTGCTTTTCCTCTACATATCTTCTAGCTTTTTTTTTTGTTTGTTGTGATCCTTGTGTCCTCCCTTGATAATACAGGTCCTCTGTGAAACCTGGGGGCACTGCATAGCTCCAGACTCTTCATTGCCTGTCAGGCAACGCCTTTTAGATACAGGTGGACTGATGGTGATGCAGTAGAAGAAGAATTTACTGGAGAGCACCAAGGACGTACAAATCCAGAATAGAAAAATTTCGAGGTCCAGGTTTCATTTTGTTGAAAGAGACAAACAGTGCCAGTGGCCAGCGAGGGTACTACTATGTCAGCTCTTAGTGAGGCTTCCTCTACACCAGCATCCTGTTTGGCTTTTCCGCTGGCCCTTCAAGCCATGAATTTGTTAGATACAATGTCCAGAGTCAAGTTGAATTCCAAGTTTATGTTCTCTTCAGAGTCCATTTATAGTTTTGTTCCCAGTACTGTTCAGAGTCTAAATTAATTTCCAAGTTCAGAGTCCTCCTGAGAGCATTAGAGAGTTGTCGTAGTGTCCCCTATCTGCAGCTGCTGCCTGAGTGCCGGCTCCCGAAGGACCTGCTTCTTCAGAGTTTGTCCACTGCGCAACTACTGCTTTAGTCATTGCTTCTCATGCAGCTACTTCATTGCTGAAAGCCCAGCAGCCCAGAAGAAGGCCTTTCAGACTTCTCAACCAGTCTCCTACTTACTGCCCTTTATGGTCCAGCTCAATCCTGCCCTTAGTTGTGCTGCCTAGGATTTTAAAATATAGTTTCCTGATTTGTGTTCTGCGCAGTTTTCTTATGTTTTGGTAGTTATGCTTTAGTTTCTGATTATGATTGTGCTAACTGGTTTTCATTTGTTATTGTCCTGTGTTGAGTATCGTATCTGGGGTGGGTTTGTTGTCTTGCTGTCATGCATCCATATGACTTCCTCTCTGTTTCATGCTCTGTTCTGTGCCTTCTTTTCTTGCTTTATGCCCATTATGTTTGAATGTCATTTTCTGTACTTTTATACGCTCAGTTTTGGGTTTGATTTTTGTTTACTATTCAGTCCTTCACATTAACTTATTCCCTGAAGTTGGCATCTGAGTTCCTTGCTCAGCTAGCTTTCCTGCTTCCTGTCCCTATGGTCCAGCCCAATCCAGCACTGCCCTCTGCTTTCCAGGATATGGCAGTAGCATCCTCTACTGCACAAGACATGGCAGCAGTGCCCAGTGCTGCCCTGCCAACTGGCCAGTTCCCCATAAGGCTGCTTGGCCAGGTCTCAGCTTGATTGCCCGGCCAGGTCCCTTTAATGTTGCCTTTAAAAGTCCTTTAATGTCTTTCAACTACTTCTCCAGATGGTCTCCTAGGCAGTACCCAGCCAGACTACCTAGCCAGTTAGTAGTCAGATCGTCCGACAGCTCCATGCTATGCTATAAGTCCATTTCCCTGGGTCACCATTGAACTTCCAGGCTTGGAAACTCAGCCAGTGCCCTGCCCAGGCTTTTGGTGAATAATCCTCTTTTCTAGTTTGTCCATGTTTGAGTTTTGTGTTGTTTTAGTCACTTTCGATAAAGTTTTTGTGGTATTTTCTCTATTTTGCAGCATGCGTTTTATTTTAGTGTTTTTGTTTTGAAAGTGGGCAGCACGGTGGTGCAGCAGGCAGTGTCGCAGTCACACAGCTCCAGGGATCTGGAGGTTGTGGGTTCTAGTCCCACTCCGGGTGACTGTCTGTGAGGAGTTGGTGTGTTCTCCCTGTGTCTGTGTGGGTTTCCTCCGGGTGCTCCAGTTTCCTCCCACAGTCCAAAAAAACGTGTTGGTAGGTGGATTGGCGACTCAAAAGTGTCCATGTTTTTCCCTGTGAAGGACTGGCGCCCCCTCCAGGGTGTTTCTTGTCTTGCACCCAGTGATTCCAGTGTATGATCTCAGTTCCTGTGTCTCTTGTTCTATTTCCAGTTCCTGTCTTTATCCCTGTGTCATGTAGCGGTAGGAACAGTGAGACAAAAGCAAGTGTGGACAGTGGTGACTTTACTTACACAGGCAGTGATATAAACAAAGAATAGATACACAGAATGTAAACACCCACAAACTACTATTACAAGAAACCGGATCCAAAGCCTGACACGAAGACTACAAAGATAAAGAGAGACAAACAGGAGCACCCGTGAGGTCGGTCACATGACTGACTAATAACTCACAGGTGCATGGAATGACTAGTGAAAGAAGTGTGAGACTAAAAGCACATGGCTCATCAAAACAAACTACAGAACAGAGAAACAGAACCAAACCAGAACACAATGTTCCTGTCACTTCATACAACACACAACCATAAAATAAAATTTGTTCTCTGCCTTTAACCCATCTGTGGCAGTGAACACACACACACACACACACACACACACACACAAACTAGTGATTAGGGGCAGCCACCCTCAGTGCCCAGGGAGCATTTGGGGGTTAGGAGTCTTGCTCAAGGGTACCTTAGCCATGGATGTTCCCACCAGTCCTGGGAATAGAACCTTCCGGTTCCAATGCCTGTCCACAAACCATTTCTGTGTCATGCTTCTTTTCCGTGAGCTTTCTGGTCCCCTGTGTAGGTTTCCTTCCCCAGTTCCTTTGCCCTGTTCATTTCTGTTGCCTTTGTTGTGTCAAGCCCTCTTGTTTTCTGTGTCTCTCCCGTGACCCACCCTCTGTGTTGTGGTCTTCCACGTATCGGGAGCTGCATTTCAGTCGCTCCTTTGTGTGGATTCTTTCAGCTATCTGTTCTGTGCGTTCTCTATTTTTCTCCTTCCCTGTTATGTTTCCTTGTTCTTTTTTCTTTTCTGTTTTTCCAAATGCTGTGTTTTTGTTTTGGTTCCTATTTTCTACTCTGGTCCTACACATGTTCTGGTATTTATTTTCAACCTGCCTCCGCCTCTCTCGTGTCTTTTCTCTGGTTCTCCGCCCTTCTTGTTCTGTCTCCCTGGAGGTTAATGTTCCCCTGCAGTGGGTAATATTCTGTTCTTGTGTATATAATTCTCATGATTCTCTTTGGGTATTTTTCAGTGCTGTCTCACCCCAGATTTATAGCTTGTTTGTTTCAAAATATGGTTTATATTTATCAAAGCTTTTATTTGCTTTTTTTTATACCATCGTGTATTTAATGCAGTAAAAATAAATTCTCTCTGCATTTGCTTCCAAGCCTCCTGTATTACAGTCATTAATCATGGCTCAGGAGAGTTTTAACATGTTTTTTGTTTGTTTTGAGTGTTCTTGTCGGTTCAGTTCCTCGTCTGTTCAAACATGGCTCTAATGTTCTCATAAATGTCTCATAAAAAAATAATTAATAACTTATGCTCATTTGGTCTGAAAATATAAAAATAAAAACCCTGGCACATTATTCTGTGTTTATATCTCTGTGTATTAAACTAAATATGTTTTTTATTATTATTGTTGGAACATGGGTGGTTTGAATATTTTGTTATATTTAATTATAAATGTATAATTAAATATAAATAGTATACATATGTGATGTAAACATCAACAAAGCCTTATTTAAACTGCCTCTCTGCCATCTGCATTATTTCAAACTTTTTATGTGGATGTGTTCTATCATTTTACCCCAGAAGCAAATAAAAAAACATTTGTTGCACAAAAGCACACACACACACACACACACACACACACACACACACACACACACACACACACACCAGGCAGCATCATTTTGCTGTTTGAACAAGGCATTGTATCACAATAAAAGCAACTTTATACAGGAGATTAAGTGAACCTTAGCTTAATGTTCAAAGTTTGTATTTGTCTCTTGTTTTTGTTCTTTATTAAATCCCCGTGTGTACCTCGACATGTCCTTGATTTAGGTTTTTGTTTCCACACATAGCAGAAAAACAGTGTGACCAGATTTCAAGGAAATATACAAGAAAATATATAGCACACACAAAAAGAGAGATTTAGCACATGAACAGGCCGAGATGTTTTAACTAGGAGAGATAATGAACCCAGGTGTGTAAAGAAATGAGTGGGTAGAGCCATGTAGGACCCAGGGCAGGTCTGAAGCATTTGCAAGTGGAACATTTCAGTCCAGTCACTCCAAAGGGGACATGCTATAGCAAGACCAGTCCTGGTGATTTGATAGTGATGAAATATTGTCACAAACTGTTTTGTAGAATGCAACTGATTGCTTCAGATTGTCTCAAAAAATGAAATACATGGAAAGTGTAGATAAAAGGTTTTGTTCCAGTGATGTTACCCGACTATGCTGCTCTGACAACAAGGATGCAGAGATTACACTCCTGTCAGAGTAGTGTAGCAGATACACCACTGTCTTCTATGCAGTAGTCTAGGCTTTGACTCCCTGCTTGGGTAAACACAATAAAGAGTCCTTGGACAAGACTCCTAACTGTACATGCTGTAAACACATTTATGGTCTTAACCATAATTGTAAATGAAAAATGTCACTGCAAACTCTGTTGTGTGTTTGTGTGTGTTTTAGGGTGGAGGAGAGTTTTAAGACCCTGTTCTGGTCTATTTTCGGCTTGTCGGAGGTGATCTCAGTGGTGCTGAAGTACGATCATAAGTTCATTGAGAACATTGGCTATGTGCTGTATGGAGTTTATAATGTCACCATGGTCGTGGTGTTGCTCAACATGCTCATAGCTATGATCAACAGCTCCTACCAGGAGATTGAGGTGAGCAATAACTCAGATCAGCTGCCAGCGTCGACATGCTAATCCCTATTAACAGCTAAAATATAATGACTGATGTTGCATTAAATGTGTTTTTAGCAGTCTCAGCCACACAGTGATTAATTATTGATTCAGGATTGTTAGTTTGCTCACGCTTCTCACCATTGTCCTGTTTGTTTCTCTCTCTCTCTCTCTCTCTCTCTCTCTCTCTCTCTCATCCTTCTTCTTTGCTCACCCTCCCTCTCTTTTCTATTAATTATTTATCCTCCTTATCTCTCTCTCTTGCTCTCTCTCTTCCACCACATTTCTCTTCATCTTCTACCTTCTTTTTGCCCTCTCCTTCTTTCTCCTTTATTCATTGATTTATTTCCATCTTTCTGCCTCTCATTCTATCTGTTTTCCCTCTCTTGTTCTTTATCTCTGTCTCTCGTTTGCTCTAGCGATGTTACCCTCTACATCTCTCTCTCTCTCTCTCTCTCTCTCTCTCTCTCTCTGTCTCTCTCACTAACTCTCTCTCTCTCTCTCTCTCTCTCACACACACACACACACACTTTCTCTCCTCTCTAATTTTCTCTTTTCCTTATTTGTTCAATCTCATTTTCTGGTTCTTTTTATCTTATCTCCCTATCTCCTCCCACTCTGTCTCTAATTCTCTCACTCACTCTTTCTCTCCATCTCACTGGGCCTTGCTCTCATCTTCCCATGTTCTCGTGTTCTTCCATTTTTTCCTTTGCCCTCCTCTTACTTTACTTTTTATCCTTTCATTTCAACATTTCACTTCTCTCTCTCTCTCTCTCTCTCTCTCTCTCTCTCTCTCTCTCTCTCCAGGAGGATGCTGATGTGGAGTGGAAGTTTGCCCGTGCTAAGTTATGGTTGTCGTATTTTGATGAGGGTCGTACATTGCCAGCACCCTTTAATCTGGTGCCCAGTCCAAAGTCCTTCTACTATCTGACGCTTCGCACAAAAGCCTGCCTGGTGCACCTCTGCAAAGCCAAGAGTCATCGCCATGACAACGAAGTGGAGATGGGCATGCTTAACTCACGACCAAAGGTTTGAACAATAACAAAGATGACCTATATTGACCTCTATGAGAAAGCCAAAATCAGACTTTTATAGTTATGCAGTCATGTGTGTATAGGACTGTGTGAGTGTGTGTTTGTGCATGTGTTTGTGGTTGGTTCTGTTGCCTCAATTGTGGCCCAGCACCCACTGCCACTGACCCTCTCCCCTGATCCAAGTTTGTTTTTATGTTGTATGGGACATTACAGGACTTCCATTGATTTTGTGGTGACATACCTTTACCTTATCCTTGAGTTACTAGTAACTGACTCCTACTTCTACCTGTTCACTGAGCATAGGCTCATTTGTAGCTACTCCAGAGTGTATTATGTATATTGTATTTTTATGTGCAAATACATACTAAATGAAGAAGAACTGATGAGGTTCTGAAGTGATGAGGTTCTGAGATGATGAAAAGAGAAAGCAGCCAACACACAGCTGTGTAAAAGCTATAGTGTAACTCTGTTATACCCAGTTGTGCCTTGGCGACTTTGTCTCTTCCTCACAGCTCAAATGTGAAAACCTCCTGTGATTGAGTTAAGAGTCCTTCCTCATCCTTCTTCTTCTTTTTTTTTTTCTTTTTGTTATTGTTCATTATTTGCCACTATTCCAGTTCCATTCAGCTCCAAGCTCATAAAGCGCTGTAGCACTTTACACAATCAGCTGCCTCTTCACAGCTGCTGAGCAAGCTCCTGCACTTTATAATCCCATAGAATAATACTGGCTTCTTATCATATCCTTTGTTTTATTCATTCGTCCACACTGATGTCTTTTTCAGTAAAAGTTTTGACTGAACTGTTTCTCTGAGAGGCAAGTGCAGATTGTAGAGCACTGCATGAAGAATAGTGTGCAGATTGTGGTTGCTGTTAGGGAAAATATATCTCCATTTTTGTCATTTTAACAGTTTTGACATAATGTGAAAATGCCAGCTGCTTTTACAGTGTGTTAGAACAACTCAAGAAATAAAATACATTGGAAGTTACAATGTAAAATGTTACAATGCTAAAATAAAAGCTTTACTTATTTTACATTGAAATGTAAGGTTTTATTTCCTTCCCTAAAAAGTTTATTAAATTGTAGATGCAAAGTTTTTGTCCAGCAGCAAAAATATACTGATGTCATTTACATCTCAGTGTTGAATTTTATTCAAGACACTATTTTAATGGTTATTCTTTGAATTAATTATTTATTGATAAAATGTATGTAAAATACCTGCTGTCATTTGTTAGGCTTTAGTCATGGGTCTGTATCTTTCTGATGCCACTAAACTACCTTTATATAAACGTACTGTTTTCATATAAACATTTTGGAAATGTCTTAATGTTTCTCTGGAGTTACATATAAGCGACGCTTGCTAATAGATGAATTCACTGTTACACATGAAATATCCACATGTTTCATCCCTAATTACAGTTACCTATGATGTAATTATCTTTAATGAATTACATGTCGTGTCATTAATAGTGCTAGTGGTAACTATCAATATGAACTTGTGTGACTGAAGTTGGTGCACTTGTGGAAGTACATAAACTGTACTTCAGTAATCCATTCCTTAAGTTGAATAGACTTTTAGTTGCGCTGCCCTTAATATGTAATAACACAGTTACTGTAGATATAAAATGGCACTAGTAATTTACCCCATGAAGACCACAGGGGTCTTTGTGCAGACATTTATCTTCTTTACCCTTCAGCCTTCCTGTGGCAGTCTTTGGAGAGATGCACACACACTGTCTTTGGATTTTTTAAAGATTGTTTCATAGACACAGATATTAACTCCTCTGATATAAAATTAAGCAGAGGTTACATATTGTAACACTTATCCCTGTTGTTGAATTTTAACGCTCGTTTTGTCTTTTGTTCAGCTGGATCGACATAGGGCCCACTTCAAAAGCAGAGAGGAGTCCACAATGAAGAAGCCCATCAAGAATCCCACACGTTACCAGGTACGGAAACGTGAGGGAAGGAGAGGGAGAAGCTGAGAAACAGAACACTGGAAAACAATAGTCTGAAGTAAATTAAGCTTGCAGTGTGTGCATATGTCAGAGAGGCTAACAGATATTTAGATACATATACTTACTGGCTGCTTTATTAGACACACTAGACTTGATGTTGGCCTTGTGAGAAAGAGGTTAATCTTCTTCTCAGGCACATTTTGCATTAACCCATTTCAAGACTTTGATCAGGGATCTGTTTTTCAAACTCAGGGCCACTATTGGGTGGAATCAACCCAGCAGTGATACTGATGGGTCTCTAGTGTTGCACCTGGTACACTCAAAACAGCATCACACACACAATTTTGTGTTGGTATCACTACAGTGCTGGAACTCATTTACTACTCAAATAATAACTGACTAGTGGAGGTCCTATGTCCACTCCAGAGAACACAGTTCTAATATTCCACAACCCACAGCTGAGGAGGAGCTTCATTAACTTCTGGTAGACACTTGGTACAGGGCATTATGACCTGGTGGGCGCTCCATATATTTTGTGATTATGTTGGCCAGGCTATTGTAGAACACCTTTGAAAACTATGGAGAGCTCGCACTGACAGAAAAGAGAATCACAACCTTTAAATGCAGGAGCTTGGCACTTAGTGGTAGAAGCAGGGTGGCAGAAGGAAAGCCACAGCCATAAAATGACCGTCACTTGGCGCTTCTAGTGTTCTAGTGTCATCAGATTCATCAATTTTTTCTACTTGTTTTACATCTACACAATTTTTTGCGATTGAACTGAGATGAACAATATTTCTTTTAAGTGATAGTTTGGACGCTAATTCTCAAGTTTTCAATGTCAATTCTTGAGAAGTTAAAGACAAAACTTTTTTTACATTTAATACCGCTTTTTTTCTCATGGGCAGTTATGCTTTCTAGTTATAAACATATGAGGTAGGGAAGGCTGAAAACTTCTCTACAGCAAGCACTCACACTTCATTGATATAGTATTAACATGTTTAGCATATTTCATGACATGGATAAACAAGCTTGTGGTTTTAACAACCAGTTATAAAGGAATACATTTTTGAGGAATTATTTCTAGTGTGTAACCGACTGTGAGTAGAACACAAGCTAATGTATTTCAACAGCTGCAGCACCCCTACCCCAGAAAGTCCCATAATCTGTGATGAGAAATCTGTTCACCCTACCAGTGAGCGTAGATACAAGGAAGATGTAACTAATAACACAGTATAGATAGACAGAGATAGGTAGAACGTCTGGAATCAATCAATCAAACAGATAGAGACAGACAGACAGAAAAACCAACAAGTCTCACCTAGGGCCGGTGTGTGGAATGCTGTCTTAAGGCTGTTGAACTCTGACACTGGTATGTAATTAGTTGTGAAAGTAGCAGTGTGAGTGTGACATTAATGCAGTGACGAAGAATCCACATACAGCTGCAGACGCATGTTTAAATACCATCACAATACTGCGAGATATAGGATTAAATGTCAGATTCTGCCATGCCATATTGAGCATGTCCCAGTACTAATCAGAAATATATCCATTAGAAGCGATGTAAAGGTTGCATTCTCTCAGAGTTTTATGTTTAGTCCTAGTCACTGTTTCTAGGAACTGCTTTTCCTTGATGTTCTCATTTATAAAGTCCTTCTATGAACTTCAAATAAACAGGATCACACTAAACAGCAGAGATGTAGAAGGTGATTGCTTGTTGAATGTGCGTGTGTGCGTGCGTGTGCATGCCTGTGTGGGTGCCTGCATGTGTGTTTTCTGAGATCTCATATCCAATAAAGTCTCTGTTTAGCTTTTATATCCTGTGGTGTCAGCCTGTATCAGGACAACTGACAATGGAAAAAAAGCACAGAAATGAAGTTTACAGAACATTAAGCAGTCTATCTTCCCATTCCCTCCCTCTCTCTCTCTCTCTCTCTCCTACACAGAAGATTATGAAGCGTCTCATAAAGAGATACGTTCTGAAGGCACAGGTCGACCGAGAGAATGATGAAGTCAATGAAGGTAGAAATCTAATATGCTTAAATGATTATTACATTTACTAGCACTCTGAGTGGCGTACTGGTGTGAGTGTGTGTGTAGTTTTAATTGTAGCCTGTGTTTTTAGAGGATACATCTAAACTAATACCACAGAGCCTGCCATCATACAAATCCCAGTCAAATAAAACACATACACCATATACATGACAACAGAACCAGAACTAACTGGAGAGCTGGGAATCGATGGAGAGACTGGCAGAGACAGATAGACAGGGTTTGTGTTTAAAGAAATGATTAAGATGTAAATACATTCATTCAGAGTTGATGTGAGCCGCTCCATTTTCCAGAAACATGCAGATTTAGAATATTTCACAGTGGCGTGATAGGAGCCAGACGTCTGGTTTGTAAAACACCTCTAAAAGCTCCCTCGCAAAAAAAAAAAAAACCTGTTAAATGAAAAGTTTATGCGCTGCTTTATGTCTGAGACACTGTTTAATGACAGCTTTGACAGGGTTAAAATGTGTTTTAAGGATTACTGTTTGGCAAAATGGGCATGGATACACGTGTGTGCCCCTGTTTGAGCATGCAGACAGAGTGAACTGGAGTGTGTGTGTGTGTGTGTGTGCACAGCACATGTCTAAACACAGATGCTAATTATTTAGTGCCGACACTGATGTATGTGATGAAGATGAAGTACCTCCAGCTGAGTGTATCTGTGTGTATCTCTGTGTGTGTGTGTGTGTGTGTGTGAGAGAGAGAGAGAGAGATATTTTTTCTACAAATCATTTGAAACAATTTAATCTGCACAATGAGAGTTTGTTAGAAATCTGCTATATATTTATACACATAATAAAGGATTGATTGTAAACCTTTGGATTGTAGTGTACATTATTTCGGCTACAAAAAGATACAAAATAAAATGTACTTGTTTTTCTGAATTCCATTCAGGTGAAGAATAATGGCTCAAATGTTCAAGAGCAGTATTCATTCTCTAAATCACACAAACACATCCTATAAGCCTCTCTCTCTCTCTCTCTCTCTCTCTGTGTGTGTGTGTGTGTGTGTGTGTGTGTGTGTGTGTGTGTGTGTGTGTGTGTGTGTGTATGAACACTTATACGTGTTTGTCTGTTTCAGGTGAGTTGAAGGAGATAAAGCAGGATATTTCCAGTCTGCGATATGAGCTCCTGGAGGAAAAATCTCAGGCCACAGAAGAACTGGCCAACCTCATCCAACAACTCAGCGACAAGTTTGGCAAAAACACCAAAAAACAGCCCTGAGAGAAAGAGAGGGAGTGATGAAAAAATGAGAAACAGTGGAGATAATGGAGGAAAAGGAGAAACAGGAAGAGAAATGAAGAGAAGGAGAAGACTAAACTGAAGGAGGAAGAAGAGAGGAGAAAAAAGAGGAGAGAGTGGATGGGGAGCACACTTTAAGCAATAAAGGTTCTTTGGTGCAATGCCACAGATGATCCGCTTTTGTTTCTCTACCAAACTTGGCATGTTTCTTTTTTTTTTCCGACTGAACAAGTCTACAGAGAAGCATAAGGGGTTCTTCTATAGCTTCACACCAAAGAATTGTTTTTGCCACGTTTATTTTGCAGAGAGAGAGAGAGAGGGAGAGAGAGAGAGAGAGAGAGAACACACCAGTTGTAGATGTGTGATAAGTGAGGAGGAGAGTGTGATTAAGAACACAATAAAAGCCTTTTCTGAATTGCTTTGACACAGTTCTAAACCGGGGTACATTGGTCACATGTGAAAACTATGAAGCTGCTAAGGTGTCATGAATAATGTTTTATAATTAATGTGAGTATGCCATAAATTAATAAATAGAGACCTATGGAGTTAAATGACTGGTGGCAACATATTATACATTGTGGTGTCCACTACGGCCCCCCAGCTTGGGGGCGGTGCTAATCAGAGCTACTCAGGGCATGCCCCACAAACCCGGTAGAGAAGACTCTTGTTCTATGTCGGAGGGTAGTATCTTGTTGGTATAAATCAGTCCATTATCTTATATTTTTATTTTGTTAAATCCACTGTTATGCTTTCCTCTCCCTCATCAATGTCTTTGCTACAGTATGGTGGACAGAAGTCATCATACACTGAGGCCACAATGGTATGTATCTGACCACACGATAATATCCATGAATATGTTCATTAACGACCATAAAAAATGATGCTTACTGGGAATCCATATATTGATTTGTGCATTAGTATTTTATTTTGTGGCAATAACTCACAAATGATCGTTATTATTTCACCTTAGTGGCTCCATAGAAAACACATTCTTTATTCTGCAACGACAAGGCACTTTCTCTGCTATCCACTTTCCTTCACAGCAATAACCCCCAAACTAATGGCATTAGTCTAACTTTAGATTAGAACAGAGACAAGGGGACAAGTGTGTAATGAGTATGAAACCATTAGAAGTGATCACCGCTCATGGATTCTCATAACTGATTTCAGTAGTTTTATAGATTTGAATTAAAGATGAAACCTTCTCCTGCAGTGAAGATCAATACTGAGGTTAGCTTTAGAGGGTGTTATTGACTCGAGGTGGAATAAAGACATAGTAGATATTTTGAATTGTGAGTAGAATGTAATCTGTTTTGTTCTTTCAAGTCCATTGTTTTAAAGAGAGTAGCAGTATTTCCATATCCTTCTTAAGTCTGTATAAAACTGCATAAGCCCATAAGAATAACTTTCATAGACATATACAACTGTAAAGGCTTATTCCACCAAGTGTCAGACATCATAAAGGATGCTTTAGTCAGTTTCATCTTTGAAGTTAGGACCATTGGCATACACCTACTTAATAATCTGTAAAGCATTGTACGTGCAAAGTGTTATTAGACGTAAAAGTTAGTTTTATTCCATTTAACTCTAGAAAATGTAAGATATCTCATGCGTATAGATGTTAATGAAGCGGTCATTAAGGGACTACGTAGGGCCTGCAGTAAACATGGTCACATAGCCTTTGGTGCTGGTTGTGATTCAATAGTACTTCTGCTTAAAAACCCACCCCCAAATTCATCAAGGCTGTGCCCTTTTAATGTTATGAATAATCAAGTGCACAGACAATGATTATTATACAACCACCACGTCTCTACATACTTACATTTTTTGTAGGACCTAAATTTTTGTCTTCTGGACAATACTGAATATAGAGGATTGCCTTTGTGACTTTGTGTGTTTCAGTGTTGGATTAGTTCAGAAATGTCATAATTTAATTTATACTTACTTTAATAAGGCTGTGCTCCCATTTAATTTAGCCCCAGAATTCTCATAAATGTTCTTGTCGCAAAATCACTTTTGGCCCTGTAAGACTAACACCTTTCCTGTGGGCTAAAATATATCAGCAGTAATGTAATACTTTCTGAAGCCTTTCAGCTCTACAATAATAGCACATTGTGTTTTTTTTTTCTTTTACAGAATAATGTTTTAATGAGGTGAATTTTTGAGGATCCTCTGAGCAGACTGGTTTAATTGTGCTGAAAATGTGAACTTCTGTTTCAGAATCTTGTTAAAGCAATTGAGAAAAGTCCTATGAGCTGGAGGGGAGAGGGATGACAGCTGGAAAGATTATCCTTGGTTCAGGGTTACAGGGCACAGAGAGGAATGCTGTCTGCACACTGAAAACATTAAATGGAAAAAAAAAAAAAACTGGTGTGCTCCTCTCCTCTTCTCTCCACTAAACTCTCTCCAGGAACACTAAATACAATCAGCGCAGTCTGGCTGCCTGGATACAGATGAAGTAGTAAGTCTGGTCTTGGAGTGCAGGAGTTGTACCATCACTTTTCAGCTCATTAACAGTTTACAATTAAACTTCCAATGAGCACCACTCACTGAACCTAACTTATATATATTTTAATTTTTAAGTCATTGCCCATTTCATTCACTAGCTAGATTTGCCCTAATCATGCAGTGCTACCAAGCTGAAAGGCTAGTGAGTTATTTCTCTGAGAGATGTGAAGTGACACCACTTCAAACTACTGCTCCCAAAATATCACTGGAACATTCAAGAAACCGATGCTCAACACGCTTGTAAAAGAACACTGTTCAGTGATCACATTTAGCATTATTTATCGATTACTAAATCTAGAAAATGCTTACAAATGCTTTGGACTTTGTACACCCCAATGTACCCCCCCACACCCCACTCCCTCCCATCCTTTACCACATATTTCTCCTCAAATAAGCCCTTGCCCATTCCCTCTGCTGGCTAAGTTTCATCTTTTCCCAAATTGCCTTCATGATGCCCATCAGAACCCTAACAAATGTTTCCTTCAAACATGTAAAGTGCCATTTCTATGTGACACATCATCATCATCAAGCTCAGCATGCTTGGAGTAGAAACTGACTGACAGTTCTGTGACATCAGTTAATGGAGATACTGGCTACGCCACTGTTACGCAGTGTGATGGAAAGAGAAAGATCACTAAAAAAAAAAAGACTCTTTGAATTTACTTAATTTGTTTGCATGCGTTTAAATAATCTACATCCAGAGATATGATTTGACGATGAGTACATGTTACTCGAATTATATCTCTGAACGCAGATCATTTAATTTCATGCAACACTTTCATTTAAATAAAATTAAGTCAATTCCAAGTGTCTTTGTATTTGTTTATTTATTTTTATTTTTAGTTATTTATTTTTGTGAGTGAATCCATCCTACCAACCCGCTGTGAGAGAGGGCTTCCAGAAACTGTTGTGCTCCTTGCACTTTAATTTTCACTGAAGTCCAGTGCACAGTTTGTGCACTACTTATGCCTACTACCCAAAACTAAAGGTGCCAAAACAGAGTTCTTTTAGCTGAACCACTTTTGTTTCCCTACAGAACATTACCCATTGATTGTTCTTAAGGGACGACTGCATAATGAAGATTCTCTTATACTAATTAACATTTTTCTTAGCCATATATTCAAGCCAGGACCTGATTTAACAACCGAGTGGTTGTTTTAGAGTGGATGTAGCGCACTACATGTTAAAAAAGGGAGTCATTTGTGATTCAGTTCATGTCTCTGACTTCAGTTTTTATTTCAGTTAAGATTCACCCTAGCCAATAAACACTGCCTGTAAGTGACATGCATGAAAGCAGCCACTCAGCGAAGGAGAAAGAGGAGGTGAGAACAGTGTTGGGATTCTAATGGAATGCCCTAAAGCAGCAATGCACTCAGAATTTGAATACATTGTGCAGAGGATAATAGGCGCCATAAGGCACTAGACCTGGAAAAAAAGGGAAAGGGTGTTGTGTGCTATTTAGGCTACGATTTAACACTAATGCATTTGGCTAACTGATCTTGACAAAATCCAACACAAGTTTAAGTCCAACATGTTTCCTTAATCTGCGTAAAATAATGTAATTATTTACAACAGCTGTGTTTAAATGAACCTTTCCTTGTTTATTATGATTTGTACTTTTACCTCATAGTGTAGCGAGGCTGTTATAAAAGGTACGTTATAATGTTTGACAAAGTAAAATGTGAGAAGCCATGTTTATAGTAGATTATAAAAAAAGATGCAGGTGCTGTTGTGCCTTTAAAAATGAACGTCCATCTATAGACAGGTGAAAATATGTTACTTAAATAGATACTGAACATTGCCAGGAAACAAAACTCTACTTCTTTAAACACCAAAAAACACACATTGTCTAAGTACTAAAAAAGTAGATCTACAAACACAGCTAATAAATGAGTTTGTGTCAACAGACAGAAAAGAAACATCATGTTTATAGAAAACTTACAGGCGAACCTATAGTATTGTGTTTTAAAAAATGATCTTAGAAAAGAAAACGGGTATTTTTACTGTGTTGTACAGTTTTGTAGACTTATCATGTGCTGTTATAGCAGAATCAGTGAGGGAGATTTATAGTGGCCGAGGGAAGAGGGGGCATGGCTATAGTTTTCCTTTTCTTTTAATATGTGATTCCCATACAGCAGTAAACACCGGTCACAAGGTCAAAGCAAGTTTTAAAGGTCAACAAAAATTTATATTGTGTTTATGAAAGGGCTGTGACCTGAAGAGAATCACACTGAGACACCACAAGCTGAGTCCCGCCCCCCAGTGACCCACAGGCAGAGGGCGGGGGGTGGGTACGAGTGAGAGAGAGATAGAAGGCATGAAAAGAAAAGAGAACAGCACAGGGCGACTCAGATTTGCACTGCATTCTGGGACTTTATCTCTCAAGACATTATCTTGTAAGAAACAGGGATGGGGGACAAAAATGAAACAAGTCAAAGAGAAAAGCACTGTGACATTGCTGGGGTTTTGTAGACTCTGGGTTTTAAAAAAAATGTACGTCTGATTCACCCCCAAAAAAAAGAAAGTCCTTGTAACTGGTCCTCTCCACTCTTATCTGTGAAAGGCTTTCTAATTAACTCATTTCATCACAGCACTTACACAAGCTCATAGATAATTCTCAGCATTCTAATGCATATTATACTTTGAGAAAGTGTCTTAACATTGAGTGGCTTTAGCCATAGACTGCTGTATGTGAGTGAATACATGTTGTACCATTAGCAGTATTTATGGTGAAGATAAGCCACAAAGCCAAAATGATCAGCTTCATAAACATTAACAGAATGAAACACCTTTTAAATCTATAAACACCTCCCTTGTCCACGTTAACTGTAGGCATCCCTGTATTCATTGCTTTTTGCATCCTCTACTTCTGTCAAAATAACAGCACTGGATCATTTCTGAGTCATGCTGAATGAGGGGGGAGAACATATACAAAGCAATCTGAGACCACCCCTCCATACAAAACATCTCCAGGTCTTTCCCAGTCCTTGACCTGTGTGCCTGATGCTGGGACTTACACCGCTCTGCAGGTTTATAATTCAGTTTAGTTGAGGGCATTGCGGTGGCCACTGCCAAAGCTTAATTTTGTGGCTCTTACACCAGTCTACTGTGGATTTGAAGGTGTGCTTTGATCCCATTGGGGCACACCTACAGCCCAGATTCTGGTGTAAAATCTTCTGGTATTAGGAGTTTGAAGTACTTTTTCCAGGGCCTTTGTAATCAGCCCCCAAAACATCAGAGACCAACCACCATACTTTCCTGAGGGACTACAACTGATTTCTCCATCACTTTGATTCTTTCTAGTTTCCTTCCATAGCTCATCATTCCTAAAACAATTCTGCTCATCATTCCTAAAACAATTCTGTAACACAAAAGTAAAGCATTCGTAGAGATCTTATGCTTCAAAGCATCCTTTCTGTTGCCTGTTGAGGCTGAAAAAAATCACAATTCATTGTGTTTGAAACTTAATTATCGTCATAAAACTGTACTATTTTATAAGTCACTGATCGACTTAGGAAAGTTAATAATCCTTCACCGTAATCTTAATAAATAAGATGTTTCCCTGCATGTAACCTTGAGTTTCTACCCTTGAAATCTGAGAAGGCTGCTTTTTGAAAATACTAGTTTAATGTGTGTCAAATTCAATTGTTCATAATCATTTCCTGTCATTTTCAGTATTTATCCCTTTAAACAATGTTCCTATTGAAATTGTTGTAAAAGGCTATATTGATTACTGTCAATAAATCACAGACTTTTTTAAAACCTAGGATGCCATTAATTCTGCAGGGCGCTGTATGTGGTATGTGCTCACAAATGAATACGTAAAAACCTATAAATTGTCCAGGTGAGAGATCAGATTTGACTCAGTATATGATATGGGTATCTGCTAATACTGAATAGCATTAACATGAGGTTCTGAGACTTTTTCACTTGCATGATAAAGATATTAACAAACACATATTGTCATATTTTCAATTCTGAATATGCCAAAATACTATGAAAAAGACATGACCTGGTGGATATTTTTAGATAGTCTATCTAAATAAATAAATACAAGTCTTTTAACTGTTGATTCCTTTTCCTTTCGTATGCATCTTGTATTTGTCTTTGTGTGTGGTGTATATGTGTTTACACTGAAGCTTTACTGTGGACTGTGCCAAAAGGCTGCATCCTCACTTTCCGGCTGTGCGAGTTGGAAGAATACGGCGTGTGCTTTAAGGGGAAACCTGGAAGAACCTCTACCCTGTCAGACCTGGTGGGTACTGGTCAGTGCGAGCTGTTGCTTCACAGGATATGATTCTTATGAACTATCTACTCATATGTCACCTTTTTTTGTGACATAGTGCCTTTTTGTGACAGTGCAACCTCCATAGTTCCATTAAGCTCAGAGTAGGACACACTCAGTGCTATCAGAAAACACTTGGGCGTCCCCAGGCACCTTTGACAGGTTATTTTGGCCTATTGATGGCACTGTCATTGGTCTGTCATTACAGCCATGTCAGATAATGTCCAAAGCAAGGCCAGGGGGACTATGACTGGCGGAATCAGACTCTCTCTCTCTCTCTCTCTCTTTCTCATGTGTGTACTCTCTTGCTGAGTCTAATTTCTCCTGTGGTTTCTACCATCACGGGGAAATCAAACTAGCATGATTTTATTTACCCAAAGTGATGTAGCTGTTTTAATAAAAGGAACAAATTCAGTGTC
This sequence comes from Hoplias malabaricus, assembly GCF_029633855.1. Classification (NCBI taxonomy): domain Eukaryota; kingdom Metazoa; phylum Chordata; class Actinopteri; order Characiformes; family Erythrinidae; genus Hoplias; species Hoplias malabaricus. Next base: position 23,762,386 of record NC_089803.1, on the reverse strand, counting down.
ATTAATGGTCAAAATGAATGGGAGACATTAGTTTTTGCTTTTTTTTTTTGTATTATGGTCTGGTGTTACAGCTTTCATTAGAAAAATATGAACATTCTGAGGCTTTACTGACCCACTGGGACACATTTCTAATTTCTTATAAGGGATTCAAGCACTGAATACGCTGGGACCCAGTGGTTTAATTACTGTTTTTATTCTGAATGGTCATTAGAAATTGTATTAAACCTTGTAATGGCACTCAAACAGCACTCTAATGGCACACTCTCAAGATTGTGGTTTTTAACCGATTCTAATTCAACAAGCCCCTTCATCTGTTTCATCTCTCGTCTCATACCCTACCCCATAGCACCAGCATCTTGCACAAGATCCTACTCCACAACGTGACTTTTCTTAGGACGATGTGTCCTGTTCTGCAATGACAGCCACTCGAGGAAAACCAAACATCTGGTCATCTCTCTCTCTCTCTCTCTCTCTCTCTCTTACACACACACACAAATTCACATATCACTAGCAAAGCAATGTCAATTAAAAAATAAATGACAATCAGTTATATGTGGTATATATTATAAGGCATTTTACACCATTTTTTACATTCACATTTGAATCTAGTAATTTTTGACCATTATCTCAGTCAATTATATAACAATGAAAATATCGTAGAATGCTGATGCTCTAAGCAGACACTGCACAAACACTGGCAATATTTACAGGATTGTGCAAAAGACAGAGGCCACCTTTTTATTATTATTATTAAATCAAAATGATTATTAACATATTTTAAAAAGAATTGATCCATTTTTCCAAATACCAAATGTTTACCAAATATTGCCACACTCAGCAGGGTAGTTCTAAATATATTGATCAATTTTATCCAGAAAGTGTACAGCTCTCAGAGTTCATCTGAGGCTTAGATTTGGGCACCCACTGCATTTCTAGCAAAAATCAGAAAGAAACTGGTGGATAAAAGCCATCTTCAGCGTTGTGTCTCACAGCTTTAGGCTGTTTGTGCTGTTGTCTTTCTGCTATCACCTCCTCAGAGGACTTTGGCTAAATATTACATGGTTTTGTGGCCCTTTAGGAACTGAATGTTTAATTTTTCACTGCTACCAACTCTGAAAATGTAAACACATTACTAAACACAGTCACATCAAATAGTATAAAGTGTGCTTCATCAGCAACTGTGGTTTATGTATTTCTGCTTAAAAGGCTGATTATGTTAGAACACTGAGTTAGACCCTGTCCCAGTACTTGTCCTAAGCCCTAAAAGTTTTTCTGAAAGGTAAACAATAGGTGAAAGTGTTCAAGCCATTCACTGAAAAAATAAAAGCATAGTGACAATTCCCACAAACTGTAGAGTTAACAACATTTAATAATTAGTAAATCCCTTATAATGTAAAATAATTCGTTTTCATTCATTATAGTGTAGTTTTAATACAGTACCAAAAATTGTACAGAATATATTTTCCTCCATATTCTCATTGGTTTATGTATGAAACACATAGGATCACAGTGAATTGTGGTAATAGTCTTCACCAGACATCTGTCCCCTTTAAGTCTTTTTTTAATGGCAAGAAAACCACTTAAAACAGAAACCTAATCAGAACATTGGGGTGGCCACTACATTGAACAGTTTTTAGTTTGATGAGTGTGTTTTGATGTTCGCAGCAGTGTTCAGAGTCTTTGTGTTGCCAGACACGTTTCTAGAGGGAATTGATGTATTAAAGTATTTTTGTACATATCAACCTCTATGATACTTTCAGTCAAAACCAAAACACTCCAGATGTTCTCATAAACCTCAGCATTGGATGTTAGATATCTGCCCTAGGTTCCTACGGTGATGTGTCCTGTGTAGTTAGATTTGTGCATCTCTTCTTCTATTCATCCCTTCTCATCATGTGATTCACACAGGTGTTCCTCATTTGTTAATAACATCAAGGAAATAAGACGTTGTTCCTGAAGTACAGGGGATGAACTCCCTATTAATAATACACTTCATTTCAGATATCCACAAAACAAAATAAATTAGCCAATTGTGTGTACTCTCTCTCTCTCTCTCTCTCTCTCTCTCACACACACACACACACACACACACACACACACACAGAGAGAGACACAAACACACATACATATACTTAAATAATTATATGGATCATTATGGGATATGGAAAGGTACAATCTGTTAAATGTATAAAAACAGAGTGAAAAACACAGTACATTGATATTATACTGCATTATACTGATATTATCCTCCATGTCACACCCAACCAACCAACCAACCAACCAACCCACACACACACACACACACACACACACACCCACACACACACACACACACTCACATTACCATAATCGAGCACCCTCCAGCTGAATCCCTTGATTTCTAATTGATTAAACAATGGTTCATTCCGCTCAGTTAAACAATGCAATATTGCTTGGCACCCATCCATTAACTGCAAACAGCCCCGGCCATAGAAATCGAACACACAGTCTATTTCTACCGCACAATAAAAAAATAACTGAACATGCTGTGTGTGTGTGTGTAGGTGGGTGTGTGGGTGTACTGTGACGACCCATTTCTAGATTACTTTCTGAATCTTACTTTTTTTTTCATCTAAATTACCCAGAGTAACCTAAAGTAGGCTTTTCCTTGTATGCTTGCTTGCCATATCTGAGTTCAGATTAATATACTTCATCATGGGATTTACTCTTCCTTCCTCGGGACCCTCAGGCCTCCTCAGTTGGATTTTTTTTTAATGCTTTATTCAAAATGATTGATTTCCCAGCAGCTAATTATCAAGCTATTTGTGAGCTGAAGCAGGTGTCTATGAGTGGGGTAAATGCTCAACTGTGAAAATCAATGGGTGTCCAAGACTGGAGCTGTGAAGCCCTTTACTGTGCTGTTGATAATCCTCTTCCAAGTTCTCTTCTTTCCCTCTTAATTTTTCTTTATTCTCTCCAAACTAATGGTGCAATTTCTGGATCTGAATACAATAATCAAATATTATGCAATCTCTCTAAGTAGGCCCATATATTTCAATCTTATATCAACAAATACACACACGTATGTATAACACACACATTGAACAATATATAATAGAACTGTTTTTTAATGGTTTTTTAAATGACTGAATTCAGCAAATGTAAATAGTTACCAGTGTGAATGGATGTGTGAATGTGCACCCTAGCTGCAATAAAGCAGATGACATGGCATTACCCAGAACACACCAAATTCCTTACAGTGACCAGAGGCAAGATTCAAACCCTGGACCTCAAGACTGTGTGGCAGTGACACCACCTGAAGCATCACTGTAAAGTATTACTCAAAAATATCCAAATATTTAGTTATGTATCATACATGCATGTATGCACTATAACAGATATTTACTTATATGTTTACTACATATATGTATTTATATTTACTTTATATACAATTCTGGAGTGTATCTGTGGGAATGTTTACCTATTCATCCAGAAGAGCATTTGTGAATTCAGACACTGATGTTGGACAAGAGGGTCTAGCTCGTACTCGCCATTCTATTTTATCTATGTTTGTTGGGGTTGAGGTCAAGGTTCTGTGGAGCCAGTCATGGTCATGCCTAATCATGCCTTTATAGACCTTGCTTTGTGCACTGGGGCACAGTCATGCTGGAACAGAAAAGAGCCTCTCTGTCAAATTCTTTTTAAATTCTTCTCAAAAATTTGAAAGTATACAATTGTTCAAAATGTCTGTAAAGTCTTTAAAATGTCCCTTCAGTAGAACTAAGGGGCTTAGGCCAACCCTTGAATAACAACCTCATAGCATTGTCCCTCCCTTTACAGTTGGAAAAATACTTTCAGGCAGGTAACATTTTCCCAGCATTTGCCAAACATTTTTGCCAGACTCATCCATCAAACTGCCAAAAAGAGAAGTATGATTCATTACAATATTAAAATAAAACTTGCATATAGCTGCTTGTTCATGAAAACCCATGCCATGAGTCTCCCAGTGAACATTTTTTTTGTGCTAATGTTAATGCAAATGGACTTTTGGAACTCAATATGTGCCTCAGGACACTGCAACCTCGCTCTGTTACTTTACATGATGTGTCACTTCGTTGCCGAGCTGCTGTGGTTCATAAATGCTTCCAATGTTTAATAATACCATAAATATTGATCCTAGAAGAAATTTCACAAACTGTTTTGTTGTACAAGTGCCATTCTTTTAGAGTACAGTACCATCCTTGATTTCAGTGAGCTTTCACAAATGTGTGTAACAGCAGACAGCAGGGCTAGGTGTGTGACTTTATACACCTGTGACAATGGGACTGAATGAAACAACAGATTTCGGTCATTAAGAGATGGTCATATAAAATATAGGTATAACTGTCCATGTGACTTAACACTGTGAGTCTGAAAAGATACGGAGCATTAGAGAAAATAAAGATATGAAAAATTTTAAATATGCAAATCAGGAAGAATCTGCTTATGTTCTCATGCAGGCAATACAACCAACTTCTAAAACTGAACTTTGTGGTTTTAGAAAAATATTCTTCACAGAAAGAATGGAAACAAAAAATGAAAAAATATATAAGTAAATTATTAATTGTTAATATTTTTTTGTTATCTTCCTTTATGTTTGCTATAAATGCAAATATTAATAAGATGTGCTAAATGGCTGTTTTGGAAAACAGAATTGAATGAGTAGAAATACACAGTAAAATGTATAGTGTTTATAGGGTTTGGATTGGATTTGTCAGTTAGAAGAACACAGCTCTAGTGCCTGACTTCCTGATGCTATCTTTTTTTATTTGCTGGTTGCCTTTTTGACATTTATAGCCTAGCTATAATACTTACGGTTCATCACTAGCTAGAGCAAGGGAAGTTAAAAGACAAATAGCGTTATCAAGGAGGGAGCACAGAGATTTCAATCAGGTAACTAACTGAAAGGACACAACAGTGATGAGGTCAACCGTCACATAAAAGTTTGAACTGAAGAGGGTTCTTGTGTATGACTTACAAATTTTGTGTGTATTTCTTTGTTAACAATTCATCATCAACTGTCATCACCGTTGTCCTTCCATAAACACATACAGGCATAGCCTGTACTTTATCAGCTATAAAGATTATTCCTCCATTACTACTATTACTTTCTTCTCTCTGTCTCTCTCTCTCTCTCTCTCTCGCTCTCTCTCTCTCTCTCTCTCTCTAAGAGTGAACATATGGGTAAAATCAATGAGCCTTTGCTTTGCCTGCTTTTAAATTCACAGTCTCTACATATTTCTACATATTTTAAAGCTAATGAACAAATATTACAGCTGCTTTTAGATAAACACTTTTAATAACTATTCTCTCTAATTATGGGCCAAAGGATTTTGAATCCTATAATAAATGATTAATGTGCAAAGAACTTTTAAAAGGGATTTTTAAAACAAATTTTCGGTTCATGCTCTGCCTATAAATACATTCAACTACCACCCCGATTCTGTTATGTTGGCTAACTGATGTTTGCATTGTCTAGTATCATGCAGAGTAATGGGGAAGTAGGGACATAATTATACATCAAGAGAGGGAAAGGGCAGTTTTGTGCACTTGGACTCCTGGCCTCAGAGTTTTAATGTGAAGCTGAGTGGGTTTCTAAAACAATGCAGCCATACAATATATATTACATATGCATTTTCTTAAAAACGGAGCTATGTGCTCCTCATTAGATACAAGGTGTTTTGCCAGAATGCTCTAAAGCTTGTCCAATCTCACAACAATGAGAATGCATTTCTTGGACAAAGCCCAGAAGTGTCAAATAACTCCATACTGTCCCACACCACACAGTACAACCCTGCTCCAGTATGTTCCCTTTCTTTGTTTTCAAAACACTAGCACACTTTTTTTTTAGTAATAAACCTTAACGTCACACTATGCTTAAAACCCTTTTACTATTAGAAAAGCATGTTCTTATTGGCTGCTTGTTATTACAGTTCATTACACAATTCATCATGCTCAGTAAATGTGTAATGGGTTTGGGATTTTGTTATGTTTTTGGCCAAATCATGTTTAGAAACTGTGTTAATGGAAAGCATTTGGAACTTGTAAAGAGCCATTTCTTTACTGACTCTAGGAATCAGAGCTCTGTTTAATGAATAAAAAAAGAAATGGATTTTTATGACTGCTAAATGCTTCCAGCTTAATCAATGGCACTAATTTCATTCAGTTTAAAGCCTGATATTTCGGGGTTGTAGCATCTTCAGTATATTTAGAATGTATAGTGTACAGTTCTAGATAGTGCTAGATACAACCATTCCTGAGAGCTATGTAAAGCTTCCTGTTTGGAGACGTGCGGAAGCTCATGGTGTTTTTCTCTGTTATGAGGGTCGTTTGTCAGTATTGATTTTGCACAGCTGAGGCTAAAGATAAACTACAGGCACAGTACTTGCCGGTCAAAGTATTTGTTCTGCATCAAAAAATGTGGTAAAATCATTAATTCACCATACGCCTCAAACTCATTTCTTAAGCTGCTAAAGGGCCTTTAAAATCGCGTCCAAGTGAAACACTTATGCAATTATATATTTTTTTTTCCATGCCCCACTCATTGCCATGGAGACGAGACTGTTCCTTGAGGGGTTTTGGGTATGAAATATGCCTTTAATTTTCATTCAACTGTTCTCTGTGTGCAGTGGTGTGATTCATGGCCCCCTGCTCCAGAATCTATTACAGTCTGCTTTTGAAATGCTCCTGGGGAGACCCGCTCCATACACAGTCACTTTGTGGATTAGAAAAATGATATAATATTGAATATAATAAGGATATATACTGATTTTGTGTCCTGTTCTGCTGAAAGCTTTGTCTTTAAGAGGCTAGTTTCATAATACTTATAAGTCACCACATTAAAGCTAAGCTTATTAAAAAAGATTAATTGTGAGTAGAGTATAACCGTCATATTGCTGTAAATGTTTTTGTGATTAGACATATGCTTTTATGCCTGAGTTGTTTCTACTGAGTCATGGTAACTGCTGGAGTTTTGATAAGGCACTGCTTCAGCTCGAGCTTCAGATTCATTGGTGTGTTAGACAGGTGTGAGTAATGACAAGCTAAAACAAGCCCAAACTGTGTGTCCACCTGAATTCAAATATGGAGTTTTTAAAACCTAGGCTCTCTCCAGTGTGCCTCTTCTGTTTAAGATAAGAAGTCATTTATTTTGGCTAAGATAACGCAAGCAAATTAAATCTTAAGTTATATGCAAATTTGAGTATTTAATATCATGAAAGCAGGGTCTAAGAGAAGAATCACTTTGTTTATTGAGGAATTTCATGTGCACATACAGTATGTAGATATATTTTCTATGTGGTATATACAGTGCTATGCAGGAGGCAACAGAGATTATGAGATTTAAAAAGCTATTTATCTGAGCAGTAAGTGTTTATTTGCTAAAAAACAAGCAACAAACACATTAGAATAAAACTGAATAACATTCCAGTGTGATACTCTGTGTGTGAATGTGTTGGTTTTTCCAAATCTCTCCTCGTGAAGTCCGAGTTATTTGAGGTTATCATCCAACACCTAGTTCTAGCGGTTAATAAACAATGATTTTAAATAATGTGTGCTATTGATTTAATTAATTCATGCAATCAAGGAGAATCTGAACAAACCACTGTTCTTCAAACTCATTCACATCTACATTCATTCATTCATTATCTGTAACCCTTATCCAATTCAGGGTCGTGATGGGTCCAGAGCCTACCTGGAATCATTAGGCGCAAGGCAGGAATACACCCTGGAGGGGGCGCCAGTCCTTCACAGGGCAACACACACACATTCACTCACACACTCACACCTACGGACATTTTTGAGTCGCCAATCCACCTACCAAAGTGTGTTTTTGGACAGTGGGAGGAAACCGGAGCACCCGGAGGAAACCCACACGGACACGGAGAGAACACACCAACTCCTCACAGACTCACATCTACTACTTTATAAAAATAAATATTATCTTATGTTTCTTATTTGTTTTTATTTATTTATGTATTTATTTATTTTGTATTTACTGTGATTATATATAACTTTATTCAAGCACTACGCTTACTGAGATGGTATTAGTATTATAATATAATTAGCTTAGGTGCCTAAGACTTCTGCATAGTACTATATATATATATATATATATATATATAATACTATATTATATTACAGTATATCTAGTATAATTGGCAGCACAGCAGGTTAATTTAAGTGTAGATTGATATTTATGGTATTTGGTATGTAGTCCTCTGCAGAGTGACCTACCCTTTATTGAATAATTATGATACTAGACCAGGGGTATTTAATTAAAATTCATCAAAGCCCAGTTAGAGAAATCTTCCTCAAGCCATGGTACAGAACATCATGATGTGTATCTTGCATTATGATCAGTGCCATACCCTTTAAAGTAGCCTAATTGTTATATCAACATTTTATGTCAACAACTGAATTTCTTAACAAATTACAGTCACTACATTACAATAATATACAGTTTTCACATGGAATTGGACAAATTCCATTCCAAATAACAAATGCTCTAGATAAAATGCTCTTTTGTCATTTCAAATAAAATGTATAAACAAAGCACTGCATTTAAAAAACATATGCATATTAATATAAATTGCCTAATGACGTGTCTAGTAGTTGCGGTTGCCTTTACTAATTTTCTTCATTAACAACATGGTATCGTCAACCCTTCTATTCGCTGTGCTGAAGGATGGGAAATAAACAGAGCTTTACAAAACTCCCATTCATCTTTCGAGCAGTGATAATTCTCCTTATTAATACTCTATCTTGTTTTACTACACACAACACTGTTGTCCCAGATCTGTCCCAAAAGTGCTTTATCTTGTCCCCCGGGATATTTTTCTCAGTCCCAGGACAGTGATGTTTGGAGCCCTGCCTTGTGCGTGTGTCGTTCAGTTGGATGGCAGCACTCATAATGCACAGATCAGATTGGCTGAGTAGCATCATGTGTGATACGCTCTGTGAGTTTCCTGGGCCAGTAAACATGTACCACAATGCTCAGAAAAGTCACACCAGTTAAGATATACACTCCCTTCAAAAATAAATTTTTCTCACAAAGTTAATCATTTATAGGTCTAGGTCGTGATAGGACAGTCTGGACAGACCCTGACCAGGTCTGCGGTACTCTTATTAGTGAATGTAAATTCATGTAGCTTTCTGAGTCTTGCCAAAGGACTCGTGTTGATACAGAGTAGAGTGATTGCCCATGAAGGAATCAAACTCCAGAAGAGGAGTCAAGGTCATGTTCATGTCATGTTCTCTTTTTGCTTGGGGAATTCTAAAGACTGAAATGAAATGGAGTGGGGTGAGATAGGGTTTATCAGTAGTTCAGGAAGCATGTTGAATCTACTGGTCCAGGTAAAGATTCCTCTGAGGAAAAGGAGGAATCTGAGGAAGAGCAGAGATGATGTAGAGGGAGAGTGTGCATGCCAGGCTTTGTGTGACATTAAACAGAGGCTAATCATTGTTGCAGTGTGGGGCATGGGGTGGTGGTTTCCTCTGGGCCAGAACAGACATGGGGTGTGACTGACACTGGCATGGGTTTGGAGGGAGCGCTGAGAGAGAGTGAGAGACAGACAGACAGACAGAAAGACAGACAGACATGTGGCATGGTGTGAGATGTAGTGAAATGTGTCTCTCTGTCTTTATCTCCTACTCCTAGATGTTAGCACAGTAAGAGAATGTTCCAATGCTGGTGGTCAGGCCTCACTCAGCCTCTCTCTTTCTTTCTCTCTCTCTCTCTCTCTCTCTCTCTCTCTCTCTCTCTCTCTCTCTCTCTCTCTCTCTGTAGAAGCTATATTAATCCATTTCCCAATCCTACATTTCTTTGAAAATGAATTAATTAATCCGTTAATGAGTTCAGTGCTGTTTTATTATCCCTCATTCAAAAATGATGTAACATCCTTTATATCTAGTAGCACCAGCTGTCAATCAACATAACAGCTATATAAATAGAACGTGTGCGTGTGTGTAAGACTGATAAAGGAGGATGTATTGATTATGCTTCATGTCTTCAGGGGATAAACCCATTGGTGGATGAAGAGAGAGAAATGACACTTATTCCCTTCCCAATGTCCCTGGACACCCTCACCCCTCGCCTTCATTCCTATTTTCTTTCTCACCCTCAAGAAATGCATCAGTCATTATTGTCATGAGCTACATCTTCGTCGTCATCATCATCACCATTATCGTCATCATCTGCTTCCTCCTCTTCATATTGCTTTGAACTGTCACTTTAATCAGCCGTTGGCAGGGTGGGTGAAATTGCAGAGCTCACGAAATGCACCTGTGTCCTGGCCGTCATGCTCAGAATTCAAACCACAAAGAGCTACAGCAGAAACACGAGAACTGTAAAACAAACCAAAAAAGACAGGTTTGTATGATACAGAGGTATGGTTAAGAGGTTGTTGTATAACTAATGTTCTACAAATCATTTAATTTATAATGAATAATAATCCAGAATAACTCCAAGTCATGTGGCTTGTTAAGTGTTGATTGTGTTTGCTATACTACATGAGGATGAAAGGTTCATAAGGGGTCATAACGAACACAAAAAAATCGTTTATAGTAACAACAGAGCCAGCTCTTTGTTGCTCTGCATACATTGTTTACACATTTCACCTTGTTTTTGATGGCCAGGACTCCCACAATACCACCACGGTACAGGTACTTTTTGGGTGGTTGATCATTTCCCAGCGCTGCATTGGTGTTGTTTTAGTGTCGCATCCTGTGGGCAGTGCCATGTGACAACTGATGAAGGACTAGAGGACTAACAACACAAACTGTGCAGTAACGGATGAGCTAATGTCTCTGAGTTTATACCTAAAAGATGGACAATCTTTACAGATGTGTTTGATGTCTGGGCACAATGTTTAAAAACTCTGGCAGCACTGATGTGTCTGATCTACTTGTGCCTTCACAACACACACTAACACCCCATCGCAATATCAGTGTCACTGCAGTGCTGGGAATGATCCATCATGTAAATCATACTTGCCATGTGGTGGTCATGAGCATTGACGAACTGCGTGAAACGAGGCAAACAATGTATGCAGTGTAACAAGTGGAAAACAATCAGTAATTACCCACTGACTAACTACACACTGCACTTGTATGGTCAGTGGAGCTGAGAGAATGGACAATGATGTTAGAAAACGAGGATGTGTCAGTGCATACTGAGCTGGGATGGTTCATTGGCACAGTTCTGTTTTGGTATACTGTGCCAATTTTATCTCCTTTTGTTGAATAAAACCTTGAAATATCATCTCAATATGATACTGGCTTATATACAGCTTTTTGATTAGTTTTACTGTTTCCATGAAAAAGCCTTTGTTCTTTTTTTTTTCATAGGAGTGAATGGTTTGCAAACATTTGTGCACCCATGACCCATGTCATGATCATGATGAAAAAAAAGAACAACTAACATGGGGTACCACAACAACTACTTTGGTTACCTTAGCAACCAACAGAAATGCCATAGCAACCACTCTAGCAACCATTTATGATACTATATCACCAGCCTGGAAAAGCATTACCAAACATATAACATACCATATCGACTGCCTGGTAGCATCGTAGCTACCTCAAGGGATACCAGAAAACGTATAGCAACAACTACGATACCATCGCAACAGCTTAGTGACAGCTTAGTCTCTCTTTTCTTTCTTATTCTTCTCTCTGCAGCACTTTACAGCTCAGGTGTTTCTTATAGTGAGTGTGACAGTAGATACTTGAAGCCAAAACCAAGTGAGGAGAGACATGTGGCCACAGCCTCGCCTCAGTTCATTAAGTTATTGATTACTGGGGTTACTAGGCCCTGATTTTCTTTTCTCCTCTGGCTTGGGCCACAGTACCTTTATGTATTTATCATGAACTGGTTTAATGAAAATCACTTACTACACACTTCAACACTGAGTAACATTATTAAACAATTTCACGTTTTCGAAAACGTTTTAAATGACACACAACAAGCACATTGTTTGTTAATAGCCACCCATGCTGAATTAACTTCAGACTGCCACAAATGTGCAATAATCAGTGAATTCCAAATCCATGGACATGTGATTTACATATTTATAATATATATATATATATATATATATATATATATATATATATATATATATATATGTAAATAAACATGTTTAATTTTGACATACTAAGATTTACAGGAAAGACATCTCCCTTAGATGACATCTCTCACTCTGGGAAACCGTCAGCATATTTGTTTCAATGCCTCATTTTATTACTAGTTTTGATGTATTTCTTAGTACTTTCTGAATTACGGGAGTGTGAGTACACTCACATATGACTTCTTAAATTGTTTCCTTCTTCATAACAAGCCTTTGTTATGATTTACGACTGAATAATGTACCTACAGTTTAAGTTAAAAGCTTTGGCTTGGCATAATTCATGAGGAAATAATGTACTTAAAAACCTTTGCTTTTATTCTCAGTCTTTTTATGACCCTTCCAGATAACAATTTCTAAAAAAAAAAAAAAAGGATAGAAAGAGCCCTGAGAGGTGAACAATGTGAATTACCGCATGATAATTACTGTTTGTTTTTCTGATGGCGTTAAAGTCTGTTTTGCTAGCATTTGAATATTCCTCAGAGGTTGTTTCCAAAAGTGATGATCTCTGCATTGCAGCTTCAGATAAAATAACATAAGAAAGTTATGAGGGAATTCATAACCTTACGGCTACAGTGTCCCATTTTATTTTGTCATCTAGACATGCACACGTACTGTATTATCAATAATTCTATAAACACAATGGCAGAAGCTGAAAAAAAATGTAATTTGATTTTAATTTAATGGTGTTTTTTCTGGCTGCAACTGCCCTCATGTATATACACACTTTGCAAAGGGACAGTGATATAATACAGTCCCACTGCAAACAAAACCTTTTAAGCTATAAGTGCTTTGGTCCTCATAGCCTTACTTCAAACATAATGATCAACACCAAAAGCTTATGAAATGCTTACGTTCAAAACAAGGCACCCTTGCAATATTACTACCATGAATTCATTGTGGAAGAGTCATGATGGTTATGAGTGTGAATATTGGATAATCCATTATTTCCAAGCATTTGGTGAAGTGTGCATAAGGACCCCATATGTTACTGCATTGTAGGTGAAATGGCTTTCAGCAGATTTAACAAATTTCATTTTAGTTAATGTCCTTATATATGTCTTAGAGAAAATATCATACAGCTCACGTTACAGCTCCTCCTGGATAAGCTTCTCATCTTCTGGTCTCGGCTGTTTAACCATGTTTTTGATGAGTGGCGACAGGTTTAACTGCAGTATTTTAGGAGGATCAGGGTGTGTGTACAAACAAGCACTCCAGCACTCTTGGCAGATGTGTTGAATAGAGTCTATATGTTGGTATATTGCTACCTATTAGTCAGCCTAAAAACTCTGGTTTAGCAAAGGCTTCTTTATCAGACGCAAGAAAAATGCAACACCATAAACACTTAATTTAAAAGAAAACACTCCTTAATTTTAGGACATTTCCCTGAACCTTGATGGCCATTGATCATATTTTTGTAACTCTTAACTCTGTGTTGTGTCATAGAGTGTGTGTGTGTGTGTATGACAGAGAGAGATCAATAGTTAATAGTGTCCCTGCACACCATGGTGTCCCATTAGCTCAGCCATGTGTTATTTTTTACACACACACAGTGCTTTCTCATGCTGCAAGATGTAACCTGCCATGTGTTTGGATCTTTTCTAAGTGTGTGACGGAATGTGTACATGAAGGCAGATGTGGTAGAAGTAAAAAGTATAAATCCTCTCTGGGGATTCTCTAATCATGGCAAAGCAGCCTAAGAGGTGTCAGGACGATGGAAACAAAACTCTGGGAAGGATTTTTACTTTCTGGACCTGAATTTGCCACCTCTGCATGGAGATAAGTGCATTTAATTCATTTGACACTGTGTACACGCAAACAACCTCATTTGCAATTGTGTGTGTGCTGGTACAGTGTGTGTAAACTTTATTCTTATGTATGCAAATTACCTTGTCCATTTGTGCATCATGTGTGTGCTGAGGCGTGCTGGGCTGTGTTTTGCACTGTGAGCTACAGCTGGTGTGTAATTAGGAGAGTGTTTAAGTTTTGGGTTCATTTCCCCTAAAGGACAAACAAGCAGCTTTCTTCTTTCCTATTGAGAGAGAGAGAGAGAGAGAGAGAGAGAGAGAGAGAGAGAGAGAGACTGTGTTAGGTTCACTTTTATTTAACAGCGCTGTTAAATTCAGTATAATTAGCCTAAAGTCACAAAAACAACAACACAAACAGAAGACGTCTACTGCAGCAGAAGAGAGATAGTAGAAGAGATAGAAATGGAAAAGAGGAAACAGGATTAAATTGTCACTAAATGGTAGCTATACAACACGCAAGAGAGAAGGGAAAAGAAGTAAAGGATAGAAGAGGTAAAGAAAAAAAAGCATGGGGAGTGAAAATGAAAACATGAAAGAGAGTGGAACACATTATTTTTAGACACTAAGCACTGTACTACAGAAATAATGATAGAAGGAACGAGAGAGATTAAAAGAGAAGGGGATGAAAAAATCTTGGAAGAAAGAGAGAGTAAAAGAAGAATGGAAGATGACAGGAAGCAAAAAGTCATTAAAAGAGACAGCCGTGTTGATGCTAAATTCCGTGTTGTAATTTGGTATAATTAGCCTTTAGTCTCAAATCATGAGAGAAAGGGAGAGAAAAATGTAGGGGGTAGGCTGTGTGTGTGTGTGTGTGTGAGAGAGAGAGAGAGTGAGAGAGAGAGAGAGAGAGAGAGAGAGAGAGAGAGAGAGAGAGAGAGAGAGAGAGAGAGAGAGAGATGCAAAGTGTGATTAGGCACTGTTTCAAATTCACTTTTACTCTATGTTCAGTGTTATGTTTAGTATAACATGACAGACAGTGTCACATGACCAGAGCTGTTTAATTCCCCACTGCACAATGAGAAGACAATGCATTTTAATTACTGCCTTCAGTGTGATCATAAAAGATTTTAATGGCAAGAATAGTAATAAAGGGTGGGACAACAGTGTTTATCGGTATGAATGCTTATAAATTTCTGCTTTGTTATTTCTTTTAGTTTCATGACCATCCAGACAAGACCTGCATCACTGCAGTTAACCCTCAAAATGAGAGTGATACATCCTCAGTGATTGTATAAGTTGTGGGTCAGATTATAAGCCCATACTGTGGCTGACATGGATGTAAGCAATTAAGATGTAAACCAATTCATTTTGGTTACAAGCGATGGAGTCTTGCCTCACTGGGTGGTTACTTGTATAACATGGAGCCATATAATGGATCCCACACTCTCCTCCCTGAAGCTGGTTTGGGTTAGGTCTTGCAGAGAAAGCTCAGGAGCCTCAACGTTGTGAGATTTTCCATGACAACCTCTTTGTTTTCACTCCTTGATGAAATTTAAAAAAAAAAAAAATGGATACAATGGAACAATGAAGCAAAATCATGTTTGATGTCTCACTCAAGGCACACAAACACTTTCTGAAGCTACCCCATTGAACCGCTGAGTGTCTTCCCCAAACAGACAAGTTGATGGTCCACCGGAAAGACAATCTCTTTGTCACAATGTCAAAAACATGAAGGACAAACACAGTGGGACAAGCGGAATGAGGAGTGATGTGGCTTTTACAAAATAACACAAACAAAATGTATGAAATGATATTGCCAAAGGAAATTAAAAAAAAACAGCAAATTATAGTTTCAAATGGTTAATCATAACACAATATTTAGATATTTTTGGGAAAATTTGTGATTTGTCCTTGGACGACACACAACTGTGCAGTAGAGAGAGGTAAATTAGTGCAGTTTACCAGGTGCTAGGGCTGAGTAATTAAACAAAAATGAATTTAAATCGACATTCAGAACTTCTAATAAATGTAATCTTTCCTATATCAATCATATCATTTTTCTTTTAATTCTGATCATTGTTTGAAAGTACTGTCCCCTTAAAACCATACTACCACACGTAGTCATGTGATTCTGCCCCATCCAATCTGCCACATGGAAGCTACATGGAGGAGAACCAGCAAACAAAGCAGGGCTGATAGAGTCTTTAAAACAATCAAAAATATCCAGTCAACAGCATCCTGTGTTCACCGATGAAAGACTAGAGGACGACCAACACAAACTGCGCAGCAACAGATGAGCTATTCTCTCTCACTTTACATCTATAAGGTGGACCAAGGAGGTAGGAATGTAACAGAGTGGACAGTGAGTATACACAGGGTTTAAAAAGTCAAGCAGCACTGCTGTGACTGATCCACTTGTACCGGCACAACACAACACCACCACGTTTAGGTCGCTGCAGCACTGAGAATGGCACCCAAATAATACCTGCTCGGTAGAGGTCCTGACCATTGAAGAACAGAGGGGAAGGAGAAATAGATGGACTATCTATGCTTCCGGGATTGTTTTTGGTGTGACGATGGAATAACAGCATGCAAACTGATCATGCCACTTCCTAACACAAAAGCACTGTTGATTTGGTGAACCACAGTGTTATGTTTCATTGTGTAGGGATCATTTGTGACTGTGGTCCTCCTGTGCTAAAAAGTGGAGCTGATACTGCTTTTACACATTCCCTATAATACAGTGAGGGTGGTTCATTAGCTGCAGTATTAACATGCAACCTGGGTAAAATTCACATTACAAATGAGCAAGAGAAAGACACATTGGTAAGTTATTTGTGGTTCTTGATCTTCTCCTTTTCATCACAGTGATACAAGCTTTCAACTAACACTGGAAGCTCCCTGTTGTTCAAAATTATGGTGGATCTGTTTTCTTCAGGAATGGTCCAATTTCCCACTGTCCAGATGCATTTTTTGCACAATTTGAAACCAAAAACCACAGTGGATATTTCTGTTCTGTTTAGTGTTCCTGTTCAGTCTTTGCATGCATGTAACATATAACAATGAGAGAGTAATTTTGTATATAATGCACTTATTAATATCAGATTTCACTAAATATTTTTATACAAGTCATTTGTTTTCTTTCCGAATGATTCAAAATGAACCTTCCCCATTTAAAACCTCTTAGCTAGCTAGAATAATCACCCAACATAACCATGTACTAAAAGCTCCCAGTGGAAGGCAATGGACTTGAAAATCATTATGAGTGACATATGCCTTAACACAGGGCTCAGAGGAAGCAAGTCTACTTTTACCCCCTCTTCATATCTTCACCTCCTCCACCCCAAAATCTATTCTCATCATAGCTTTAAAATCACATCAAGCACCGCTAAATCCAGTTTGCTTTCACATCTATTGACATAAAAGAACATCAAGGGAAAGCTAGGCTGATATCAGAGAGAAATCTGGAGGTTTGATCTCACAATGTGCTCCAGATATGAGTATTTCCCTGTGGTTTTCATGTCACAGAATGCATTTGATTTGTTACAACAGCTTTAATATTGAGAAGAGGCAAGGGGAAAACCCTCAGCTCCTTTAGAGCGATACTATCTGTATGTATGTGTGTGTGTGTGTGTGTGTGTGTGTGTGTGTGTGTGTGTGTGTGTGTGTTTACAGTGGTTTTGTATGTTTTTAGGACAAGAATGTCCTGAATTTTAGAAAACCACACAATCCTAGAACAAACAAATAATGATGGCACAGATAAAGTGGTCTTTTCTTTGTTTATTTGTCTACAACCTCGAGGAAATATATTTATTTGGTTACAAATTAAGTTCAGGGTTAGGATTAGAATATTATAAATTATATTTCTGAACCCTGATGGTAAAGTTCAATAAAAACAAAAATCTGTGATTTGTTCATTCTCTTGAACCTTAGTGAAAACAGTTTTGGAATAGTTCATTTTTTTTGTCTATTCTTGCTTGAGATAAACCCTAATGTGCCATAGCCTGCAGTCTACAAAGCCACACTGTTGTGGCATGTGCAAAAGAAGTCATTATTCACGGCTGATGTATGTGTTTCTCAGTGTGGTATAGTTTCGATGGCTAATGCAGTGCCATCTGAGGCCCCAAAGGCTACACATCTACCAGTGGAGCTCAGCCTTACTGAGCCTTACAAAGACTGAGATTTATCTGGATTTCAGGAGTCTTTTCGTAATATCGTGTATGGCAGATTGTGACAGACCTCCGGGGCTCCGGTTTCCTCCCACAGTCCAAAAACACTCGTTGGTAGGTGGATTGGCGACTCAAAATTGTCCATAGGTGTGAATGTGTGAGTATGTGTCACACTGTGAAGGACTGGCGCCCCCTCCAGGGTGTGTTTTTCTTGTGTGTACACAAAGTACAAATTTCATAAGGCAGTGTGTGTGTATGTGTGCGCACTTGTCGTGGGCGGATTATGTAGACACATGAGTTGCATGTGGAGCATCAAATGTGAACATTCACCACATGTTTGCAAACATTATCACAAAAATAATCCTATTTATGAGCATGTGTCTTGAGAGCAACTTAAAAAAACACATAAAGATATATATTCACACACACACACACACTCCCTGTGGCCACTGGAGGCCCTGCTAGATTCTCTCTCTCTCTCTCTCTCTCTCTCTCTCTCTCTCTCTCTCTCTCTCTCTCTCTCTCTCTCTCTCTCGGTGTGTGGATAGGAAGATGTCTCTTAGTCCTGAAAATCTATTAAGTGCCCATCTGTTCTGTTAATGAAATCTCTCACAGCTCAAGTCACCTCTTCTCTCTATGCTTGACTAAAACAAACACACACCCTCACAAACACACACACACACCCTAAAATAAAAACAAACAAACAAACAGGCAGTTTCAAGTCTTCCTTCATGTTTACGTTCATATGAGAGTGCTTTGTAGGTTATTACCATATATGCAAAGTGGTTCAGCCTGCCTTTCCATAAGCCTTTTCTCCACCTGTGTTCAGCAAATTGACTTGGAGGATGTGTTGATTTCCCTGTGTTTACTTAAGTGCTGATGAAGAGTCTAGCTTTCCGTGACTCTTGTGATTAGCTCCCATTGCCTGAATGTTTTGGAGGGAGTCACATCAGCCCCGAGCAACACTAGCACCTGAAGTAAACATGTGACCGACTCAGCATCTCTCTTAGAACGCTTCAGTTTTCTGCAGAGCTAAAGCAGAGCTGCCAGATCGCACCTATCAAAACAAGCCTGGCATGTTATGGACATAAACCAAGTGAGTCAGGGATGTGATCAAGCAAACCTGCGCGTCTACACCACAGACAGTCTGTCCTCACAGAAGGACCATTTTATAGGGCTTTTTATTTTCTCAGTGTCGGGAGAAAGCATGAGAGAGAGAGAGAGACAGAGAGACAGAAACATTGCAGCCAGTCTTATAGATGGAGAGGAGAGTACATCACAGCAGGCATATTTAACTATGGGAACTGCATGACTTTTATGGGAAGGGGATTAACAGCCCTGTTACACTGATATGGAAACAGATCTGGAGTTCCTCCAAAGTTAGGATTAAGATACCTTGTCTTGTCAGTTTATTAGGTAACAGTTTGCTTCACTGAATCTCAGTTTAACAGACTGCAGAGTGGTACTGCTATTCTCCACAGGGCATGAAGTACCCGGGGGGGGGGGGGGGGCAAAACAACAACAACAACAAAAAAACAAACAACCCATTATTCATTCATTCAATCATGATGGGTTTTTGGACTGTGGGAGGAAATTGGAGCACCTGGAGGAAACCCACGCAGACACAGGGAGAACACACCAACTCCTCATAGACAGTCACCTGGAGCAGGAATCGAACCCACAACCTCCAGGTCCTTGGAGCTGTGTGACTGCGACACTACCTGCTGCACCACTGTGCCGCCCCAACCCATTACCACCGTAAAAAAAAAAACAAGCAGTGATAAGCAACAATATATATGACATTTGTAAGTAAATATTACACAAGTGCATACATGACTGCAGACAGGTAATCCAAGATAAATACAAGTGGGCTTTCCCTCTCATATTTCTCCTCATCTTTAATCACTGTCATTTCAAATTCAAGTTTTCAACATTCACCAAGCTGTGAGTATGCAGCCTTGGACATGCTTCCTCTGAGACCTATAAAGCCAGCCACCACTTCTTTTTGAACTGCTGCTAATGTAACAACAGTGGACAGCTTTATGAGCTTGGAGAAGATAATTAACTGCCAAGTACTATGCTATACTAATACTAGCTGACAGGTGCCTGCAGTGGATAGCATTGTGTTGAGGGACAGAGAACAGGTAGGACCACCCAGGGAGAGCGTGGCCAACTATACTCTCATCAACCCTTTGCCATGGATCCCCTGTATCCCCAGGGATTAAATTTACAATCTTCAGTGATAAGCTTAATACTTAGACAGTTGCATCACTCAGTTTCCTGGAGTCTGGTTTGATCTATGTCTTGTATTTACACTTACATTTAGGAACATCCTATATGGCTACCATAATACCAAAAGGTACATTTGCTGAATGGTTCTCTCTCCGTTGACCGGTGGGTTAGAAAAGGGCTAATAAATTACAGTAAATAACTGTAAACTGCATCTGCTGTAAAATGCATTACAAGCCCAGCATCGGGACGTCATGTAGCAACAACCCAGCATCCAATCACCATGTACCACTAAACCCAGTTCTTTATTTTTATAAAGAAATGTACTGGCTCTCGTATTAATTTGGAGAGATCTAGTGTACGCAGGAATGTAAGGACATCTGTGATCTGCATGTGTGTTCATATCACTGTAATAACACTGTGTGCGGGGTTTAACCACATTTAAATTGGGTTTTTGTATGTGTTTATTTAACTGTAGCTCTGATATTTTTGTGATTTGTTTTGTTTTTAATCTTCCTCTGTGAAAAAATGGCGCCCCCTGCAGGGTGTGTTCCCGCCTTGCGTCCAGTGATTCTGGGTAGGCTCCGGACCCACCATGACCCTGAACTGGATAAGCGGTTTTAGACAATGAATGAATGAACTACGCAGGATTGTTTTTGACATTTGCATAATACTGTATACAGTGAACCTACCTTGTTTCTACACTCATTGTCCATCACTGACCATACAGGAACACTTTGTATTTCTACTATTACAGACAGTAGTTTACCTGTTTCTCTGATTACATTCTTATCCCCATTTCAGCTTTGATGGTCTTGTAATGGTCAGGACCTTCATAAGATGATCTACTCATAGCAGCACAACAAATAACCAGAAGAAAGGACTGTGAAATTTCAAGGTAAAGCTCTTAAGTTTACAGTAGAAAGATAAAAGCTCAGGGTTCTACTTTCACCTTAATAGTCCAACCATAGATACAACTGTGAACTCTCAAGTCGTTATGAAGTTCATGGTGACTTCTTCTAGTGTTTAATGGAACTGAGTGTGAAGTTTACCGTTAAACTTTCAATGTGATATAGTTGAAGTGTGAAATTTGGTTTAACAGTGAACAGCTCATTGTCAGCTCTTCTGGTGTTTAATATGAACAATGTGGACAAGCTAGGAAAAAAATAGGTGTAATTCATGAAATCTTTTGGCTCAGCATTGCTCAATAAATGGCAAAGAGCTAATGATACAAACCTAAGTTGTGAGATCTATACATTATTGCAATATTGATTTACAAAGCTGTAAATATGATTATTCACGTGTTCATTTTTATACTACTCTTTTCGGTTGAACCTATCAAGAATCACCACTTTCACTCTTGGGTGTGAGGAGCTGATCTGAGATCAGGCAGCAGTGCCACATCTTCTGTGGACAGTGATTTTTATGAGAGTTGACTCTGTTGGGAGCTGGATGTCTGCATGGTCCAAGCGTACTTCACCTTGTATACATGCATTTGTGTGTGTGAGAAAGTGTGAGTGAGTGCGTGAATGTTTATTCAGATCTGCTAGCTCCAGCGACAAGGCCTGGATCTTGTCTGTTTATTTGACTGTGTCCTTTGCAGACTTCTGTAAAATTAAAGGGAGGTGGCGTCTGGCAGAGCAGCTACATACTGAACATGTTTGTGGATTCAGAAGTAGACAGAGGGGAATTAGAGCCCTGTGGCCATGAGATCAACTCTGGGCTAAGATCACAACACAGGCTCCAAGGCTATTACAAGATTACAGTAAAAACATGCAAAGCCTAAAGCTAGAAAGCTGCTTACTACAAGAAAAGCCTATGCAAATGTTTTTAATTACTTTTCTCAGAATGTTTTTATTTCAGGAGTATTCTGAATGTAAAAATAGCATTCTCACATATTATTACTTTTTTTTAGAAGGTTTCAGAGATGAATCATTTCTCATTTACAAAATGAGACTTTAAATGGCCCATATTCTACATTCATTCATTCATTCATTCATTCATCTTCTATAAATTCTTCCTCCTAATCCGTGTAGGAGTGGCCTTCTCAGAACTGAAGACAAAAACACACTCTATACTCCGCACCAGTCCATCACAGGGGATGTACAAATAAGTTCATAACTGTATTTGTTTCTGTGTCTGACAGAATGGGTGTGGTTAAGCATCGGTAGACTGAATAGGCAGATATTTTAAATGTATGATTATTCAGGAATCACATAAACAATTCATTCAAAACCATTGGACTTTGTTTGCATATCGTCGCTGTCCAATTACAGCATGCATCTCCATTTTTGTGGATTTTTATTTTACATCATTTGAACACAGCAGCTGTCCTTTATATAGTGTGAAAATGACATGCCGAATGGGCCAATAGAAATGCGCATAATTATTTATTATTAATTATTGACTTCTATTGAAAGTTAAGAAGTTGCTATTTTGTGAGATATTTTTTTGCCGGCACCAGGTATAGATGAAGCAGACAACCTAATGGGGGAGCTCCCAGCATGCTCAGTGGCCACACTTTCATTTTGTTTATTATTCCATTTGTGTTATTTTGGGGAGGTTAAAGTTGTTGTTTTGGGGGTTTGTTTGGGCTTGGTGTGTAGCAAGAT
This sequence comes from Hoplias malabaricus, assembly GCF_029633855.1. NCBI lineage: Eukaryota > Metazoa > Chordata > Actinopteri > Characiformes > Erythrinidae > Hoplias > Hoplias malabaricus. The sequence continues at coordinate 23,739,485 of NC_089803.1, read as the reverse complement.
GTGGTGTAGTGTGGGGATTTACCATCCTGGAGAAGGAGGTGTTCAGACATGTGGTTCCCCGGCATCCCACTACACAGCAAGCCTAAATTACTGTCTGGCCACTTATTCCTTTCTGCCTATTGCCCCTATTAGCGTGCTAAATATAGTTTGCTTTTTGCAGTAATGACTCAGTCTCATTTCCCCATAAATTGGTTCCGCAGAGAAGTAAACTTACCCAACACTCTATCATCAGATCATCTGATTCGTAGGCCACTTAAGAGGTTTATTGGCTGGAAGTGTGGCAGAATTAGTCTGAAATTAGACTCTACGGGATTGTGGATCTCTAGGATCAGGATGATGTCCGCTGTTCTATCGAGCTACTCCACCTCTTTCTGGTACTTAAGTTTGTTACAGAGAATTTTCTGGATTATGTTGACTAACCAAACAGGAATACTTGGCTGATGTAATTTAGTAAGAATTATCCTTAAGACCTTTATGATTTTTAGCTGAGCTTTGAGTGCATGACTAAGAAACCCTGGAGGAAGGTTGGCCTACAGTGTGTCTGCTGTGTAATCTTTATTCAAGCAGCCATGACTTCTGCTGTAATCCTTGAAACAAAGCAATCTTGGCTTGTCATTTTGCAGAGCCAGTTTTCCTGGCTCAGAGGATGGCTGTGGTGGTGAAAAGCGCTTGAGTGATGGGACCCTTACCCTGTAATATCCAACAGGTGCCAAACCAGGTCAAGTCCTGCTCTACTGCTTGTGCCCCTCCCCCTCTGAGGAGAATGCTAAGACGATGCTTGCTTGGCCTACTACCTACAGAGTGAACGTATTGGTTTGGAGCTATTTCAGTGGTTGGTATTCACACATTGATCCACAGGCCTGGAGTGAGAAACGAGGTGTAAACACAGCCTATTAAAAATTGTGAAACAGTTGGAAAGAGGGTTCGGATTATGGAATTCTCGTTTGGAGAATGGGGCTGGCCTGTGTGCCGTGAGTCCAATGAGTCAGCGGCCCTATGGCGGAGAAGACTTATCTCTCTCGACTCTGCGGCCCCCTGCTGAGGACATTTACAGTGATTCGCTCTACCGCAGCCGTGTGGGTGTCCACCATCCTCTCCTTTCACTTCTCACCTCGTTTCATGTGTTTACTGCCATTTCCCTGGCTCCTAATTATGTGTGGCACTGTCAAGCCTTATTTGAAGTGAAGGGGCGAGAGTGCTGCACGTGAAAACCCCATAAACCTCTACGGCAGCTTTAATCAGCCTCCGGGTCACCCACTAAGCAGCTCCTAATGAACACTGTTATTATTGTTTGGAAAGAGGGATCTAAAAATACCTCTCTCTTGCTCGCTGACTCTCTCTCTCCCTCTCTCTCACTTTCTGACTAAATCCCATCCCTCCCTCCCCATGTCAAGTTTGTATACCCTTTCCACAAGGAGCTTCCAAGTGGAATGGAGCGAAAAGGAGTTAGTTTGTCACAAAGTGAAATGTAAAGAGATGGACTTGGACACAGGCGAGAGAAAGTGGGTCAGCGCAGTGTTGTTGGGAGTGAGGATGAGGGTGCAGCACGCCCGAAGCGAACCAGACCCCTTTAGAAGGAAAAGTGTCACCAGCAAAACCAATTCTAATCTCCTTACATCCCCACAATTGCCCCATGCCTTTTCTTTTTCCTCCTTAATGTAAACATATCCGTGGGATGTTTGTGCGAATCCGCCACCGAGAGGGATTTAGATGCTTTCTGCAGTTGTCTGAATGTTTTATGCGAGCTGTTTACACGCTGTGACAAGGTGTTTGGTGTTCACATGTTTAATGCACAGAGCCATGGTGATCCGTGGCTTTGCTTGTTTCCAGTGCCAGGCCATAACAGATCCAGACAGATTATTCTCTCGTGCTCCGTCTACAGAAAACACAGCTAAACCGCAAACATTTTTGCTATTACAAAAGAGATCGTGTAGTTATATCTGCGTGGACCGTCTGTTCATTCTGTGAGGTTGTCCAAGCCTCTGTCCTTGCTCTGCTGAACCCAAATATGTCTGATGCTAATTCAAGGCGGTCGCTGCTGAATGTTTATGAAACCTTAGGCCTTACAGCTCTGTTGTGGGTTTTCTTCACACTCCAACTGGCACTTGTTCCCTGGCAATGCATATTAAGTACTGTACACTATGTGGCCTAAAGTTTTAAGACACATGCTTCTTCTGCACAATAGCATCTGTTTTTTTATCATCCTATTTTACAGTAGCAGCCTCTGCTCTCCTGGGAAGGTTTTTATTTATTTATTTATTTATCATGTAGGATGACTAGTTCTGAATCACAAACACCACTCCAACTCATTCCAGTGGTACTGGTTCGAGCTCTATCAGTCCAGAAACCTCAGGTCCACCATTCACACAGCCCAAAGCTGAGGAGGTCTATACCCCTCCACCCCACACTTGACACTGAACATGGTGACTTTCCGCTCCTAAGCCTCAGCTCCAGAGTGTCCCATTCTGTTAGTCAATGCTTTTCAATAGAGGTTATGCAAGCTGTGAGTGTGCAATTGAACACCTGTGTCAGCAAAGTATTATATTCCAAGGTATTGTGGAACATTTCTGTTGGTGAACTATGCATACGATATAAGAAACAGTTGATTACTACAACTTCTGATGTTGCCCTTATGGTTCAACAATGAACACAACTAGTCATTGTGAGTTATATCAGCTCAACTGACCATATTTGAACCTTGAAATTCTACTATTACAAGCCTTAGTCCATCTGTTACTCTGCATACCTTTTAACCCCCACTTTTTATCATCTGGGTGGTGGGTGATTCTCAGTGCAGTGACGTTGAAGTGGTGGGGGTGGTGTTTTAGTGTGTGTTGTGTTGGTACAAGTGGATCAGACACAGCAGTGCTGCTGGAGATGTTTTTCACCCCTGTCACTACTGGATTGAGAATAACAACAAAGGTTCCAATCTTTTTAAGGGCCCCTGTCAGTCACAGGCCCTTAGGACTGTTCATGATAAAACATTAGGTTATTCTGCAAAGTATGGACAACATTGTGAGCACATATGAGAACCACCAGAGCACACACCAGTCCCTGAAAGGGCACCAAAACCATCACAGAACACAATAACACACACACAGGCACAAAAACAGACTGAGAAATGGTGCAGAGTGCAGATTTCTACTTCTACATCTGAAAGTTTAGTTCAGGTCAATTCAGGGTCGGTGGCGGGTGCTCTGCAAAGTAGGAATACTCAGTTTAGCCAGATAACTTCTGCTTCATGTCAGATTTCTCAAATGGGAAAGTGGCTGAGGGTCATTTCTACGTGACCTTTTCAAAGTTATCTGAACTCAAAGAAAAAAAGCTTGGGTTTAGGAAAAACCTGAGCGGAGCTGAAACAGAGTCCTGAGGGCAGACAGTCACAGCTCAGCCCTGCGACCTCGCGCTGAACCAGAGTCGCTCTGACCCTCCGTGTGTCCTTCTTCAAATCTCACCGAGACATTCCCCAGCGCCCCGACACTCTCCTGCTCACGCGCTCTCCAGCTGAAGGGTCTGTCTCGAGGAAGAAAAGAGGGAGGCGCGTCACCAAGCCTCCTCCTTCTCTCCTCCTCTCCACTCCTGTCTCCCACCTCTCCCTCCTCCTCCTCCTCCCGCGCGCACTCCGCACAGTCCACGCGCGGCGAGGGACCGGAGAGCGCGTGTGTTGTCGTGCTGGCTGAGTCATTTGTTTTCCTCCTTTCCTCCTTAACGCTCGCCCCCTCCTCTTCTCGGCGGATTCGGATCGATATGCGCGTGTGCCGCGCTCGGCGGTGACGGACTTGCGCGTGTGGCTCCTTGACGTTTTTTTTTCTTTCTTTCTTTGTTTTCCGGAGATGAAAAGCCAACAGTGCGCACGCGATGCTCTCGAGACGGAGACGACGCGCGGCTAGCGGCTCCAACTCCGAGCGCTCGAGCTCTGCGTGAAGCTTGCGCGCGCACCCCGAGCTACGCAGTGTGCCCATCTGGCGCGGGCCTTCGCTTTGTGGAGGTGATTCTTATCTAATACAGTGAGGTTGTGTGTGATTCAAGGGTCCGCTTGAAGGAGAAGCGCTGCAGTCGTCTATGGCTCGTTTCCACGTGGAGGCGGTGAAGGCGCGAGCGTGAGGCACGCGAGAGGAGGAAGAGGAGGTGTCCGTGAAATGCGCTCCTCGTCGCCGCTCTGCTGACCACTACGCACGGAAAGTGAGCTCCAGATGTGACATAGACATGATGTGTAGAGTGTAGTATAGGATCTGGCAGCAAGAGCAAACTCTTAACTGGTTCTTCTGTATGTGAGTACGTCAGCAGTGGACCATCCGAGACCCCCCCTGATTAACGGGGTGTTCTCTATGATGGAACCCTCATTGTAGTTCTTAAAAGAACCCGTTAAAACGCTAATGTAGCGCTGAAAACACCGGGCAGTTCCGGAACCTTCTGGCAGTGCCCTATGCAGTGACCGTGTAGGTCTGACCCGGTCAGAAAAGGGTCCTGTACAAGTACATTCTCCTCCAGTAAAGGTACAGCAGGGGTCTTAAATTCCTTCATTTAAATGAAGGTAAACTAATATTTGAAAGTTTTCATAACTGGAGGGATTTAAAAAAAAAGTGCCTTAAATACAAAGATAGGGGCTGAAACAGGGAATAAACCCAGTTAGCCGTTGATTCAACGTTGAAATAACGTAATGACTGCCGTCTAATCAACGTTCTCTTAAGATTGAAAATGAAAGTTGAAAAGACGTCCAAACACGGACATTGAAAAGACGACTATTAGACGTATTTTGGACGTCCACTGACGTTATTAATTGGTCCCGAAATAAATTACTTGTATAAAACGCGTTTTGGACGTCCACTGACGTTATTGATTGGTCACCACTTAACTAACTTATCAAGATGGATTTTGGACGTCCATTGACGTTTAAAATATGTCCTTGACGAACAGACTACTTTTAGACCTATTTGGAACGTTCAGGGACGTTCCTTGTTTACTGGGAACCAATGCTAATTTAACGAATCTAAAATTGTAATAGAATATGTTACAGCTATGTTCTCGAATTAAAGCTAATGCAGATGGATCCTTGAGGGTATCACCAGTGACAGATTTTCTGAGAGAGGGTTATACAGAGAATAACAGCAGATGTGTGTTTTTTTTTTCACTGTTTGCCTTTTTGCTTGTGTTTTCCCCAAATGTATTAATGCTCTGATCAGTGCTGTGTCACAGGATGAAGGCAGCAGGGTCTGTTAATGTTTGTCTAATACAGTATTTTAATTGCCAATGTTGTATTGTAGACTTCATGTTTCCTCTGCGTGTGTCCGGTCTCTGTCGTGACAAAGCGATACTTTTTCAGTACCTACTTCTCATTAAAGTATCACTGGACCTTTTGTAGTGGACGTGGAAAAAAAGTCCCTCGCATTTTCAGAAACGTCAAATAAGCACGTTCTTAAAAATGGAGGTTTGTTGTGAAGGTGAACCCCACGCGTCCTTGTCTAACTCCTAACTCTGCTGCTCTGTTTTCCAGCCTGACGCCGCTCGCGCTCATGTTGCGCCAAGTCCTCCTCAACTCCACGGCGGCGATGAACCACACGCACGCGCCGCCGCCTCTCGGCGTCTCCGTGCACGCGCCGGTGAGCGTGTCCGCGCTGCTGAAGCCCGCGGGCCGCGGAGGAGGCGGAGGCGCGGGCGGAGGAGCGGGTGGCGGGGAAGGAGCGGCGGGAGGCGCGGGAGGCCTGCGCGAGCTCAACAAACCGGACCTGGCCACGTACGTGGTGATGTGCCTCGTGCTTTTCCTGCTCGTGCTGCTCATCGTGCTGTTCATCAACTGTCAGCTCCGCAACTCCTTCTTCGCGTCAATGCCTTACGACCGCTCCCTGCGCGAGGCGCGCAGCTCCTACAAGTGAGGAGGGGGAGCAGCGCGCGCTCAGCGGACCGTAAACAACACGAACAAACCCGAAAGGACATGAAGCTCTGCGCCGTAACCGCAGACTGCATGAGCGATAAGCACACACAAGGGCTCGGACTGACGCTCTTCTGTAACTATTTTCTCTCGCGAGGAACCAACGGACATTTGCTGTGACCGTAACCTCAGACTGTTTGTCCTTCAGCTTCTGTCCGCCGTGGTGTGCACAGTGTAATACACGTCGTTTTCTTGTATGCTGTAATATTCCATCATTAAATGGTACGTGTGCTATACTCTAACAGCCTCACTTCAGGGCTCTCATTGGAGAAGCGGGTAAACGGTGAAATCAGCACATACACTCTGTGCCCCTGAGCAGCATTCTGACTCACTGGGCGATGTTATGTCAGTTCTGAGTTATTGTAAATATTCTGCCCACGTAGCTCTGGCTGTTTTGGATGTTTGCCCTTCATTATAAAAGAGGCAATATCACAATTTGACAAGAAAAACAAACAAACAAAACAAAGAAAAAGCCAAGAAACGACACAATGTTACTTTAGCCTAGCATAAACAGCTATTTGAATGCTAATGGCCCCCCCTTGTGGAGAATTTTCAGCCTGCTAAACATAAGGGAGTCAGTAATGTGCGTTTGCCCAAAACTGGGAATAGAAGAAATGCCCCAGCTGGGTAGGCTGATATGGGCTATTAGTGGAAGCCAGGTGTTCTGTCTTTATCAGACAAAAATGGGCCTGTAATGCATTGTCATATTTTTTGAGAGATCTTGTGGTTTTTGAGTGGTCTGTCCATGTTATCTTATCTTTGTAATGTAATCTTTAACCCATTCTGGTCCCATCACTGTCTCTGGAGTGAATCCATTAGTGAAGCCAACATTAATCTTGGATTAAATTTAGCTGTGCTGCCTGTGTGGGCCATGGAAGACATATTAGCAGGTTAGTGAGGGCTGTCAACTCACAGGATTGTAGCTTACGTAAGTTATAAAAGCCACAGATGTTTCATGAGCTAGCAACTTCGGTGCAGCATTACTCAAAGGTTTAAATATAGCGAAATATATAAACACAGAACTGTCCTTCTAGTTTTCTAGGACTAAATCACAGCTGGAAACAGTGTCAGCTAACATTAACCAGCTCATGCTAGCATAAAACTACATGAATGTAGCCTGATTCTGAAACACTTTTATTGTATCCAACACATTTTCAGTGTTGGATGTGAATGTGAGCGTCAGGAATGAGGAATGGACCACACACTGTGACATAATCAAAGAACAGCAATGTGGTGTCTGGGACACCCCACATCACCCTGATGAAAATCTAGCTTTTTTTGTATATTACCGCCTAAGTATGACAACTCCTGTGACGTGTTACTTGACGTTCACCAATGCAGAATGGTCTCTGGTGCACATATGTGAACATGAAGAAGACAAAGAGGGACAGAGCAGATGCGGCTATGGGGTGGAACAGCCGAATTTAGGAAAGAAGACATTTTTTTCTCCTTCTCCACAGGAGACCCTTTCCTTTACATAGAGTGAATCTGGTAGCTAACTCATTCATTCATTCATTGATTGTCTGTAACCGCTTCAGTCCAGAGCCTTCCAGGAATCACTGCGCACAAGGCAAGAACACACTTCTCTTTGAAGGATAACCATCCCATACTGTTCTCTTCGTGAGAAACCACAATGGGTCCAAATCATTTTTCTTTTTCTTATGTTTCTTTTCGGAAAACTCAAAAACGTCAGTATCACACACATCACTCACCTCCACGATGACCTATGAACTCTAATAAGAACGCAAACAGTGATTGGTCCATGTCAAACGTGTAATGGTGCCAGTCTCCAGACCAAAACGGAATGAATTTATGTTATTATTATTTGCTAATCTGACATAGTGACCATCATGAAAGACAAAAATAGTGTGGAGTCTGAGCTCGGCATCATGATTTTTAACAACAGGACCCTAAGTAGATAAAATAATAGTAGTTAGTTATTGCACCAGATATTTAATTATGGTATAATACAATGATAATCTACACATTTGGGGGAAATAATGTGCAGCAGGTAGTGTCACAGTCACACAGCTCCAGGGACCTGGAGGTTGTGGGTTCGATTCCCGCTCCGGGTGACTGTCTGTGAGGAGTTGGTGTGTTCTCCCTGTGTCTGCGTGGGTTTCCTCCGGGTGCTCCGGTTTCCTCCCACAGTCCAAAAACACACGTTGGTAGGTGGATTGGTGACTCAAAGGTATCCGTAGGTGTGAGTGAATGTGTGAGTCTGTGTCGCCCTGTGAAGGACTGGCGCCCCCTCCAGGGTGTATTCCCACCTTGCGCTCAGTGATTCCGGGTAGGCTCTGGACCCACCGCGACCCTGAACTGGATAAGAGCTTACAGACAATGAATGAATGATTACAGCTTAATTCTGAAGTCTTAATATCCATTAAATATTCATATGGTGAAAGTGAAACACTGTAATCTTCAGAATATATAATCCACAAATACAAGGACTGACACAGCCTTCCTGCACTTGAAGATTTAATTGCTGCCTATGTAGACAGCACACTATGCACTGAGGCACAGCCTGAGGTGTAGCCCACTACATACTTCTAAGAAGTATGAAACTGCATTGTTTTCAAGCACCCACTACAGATATTCATATGGCACTGGTGATTTTGCTGTGGAGGGACTCCCAGTGATTATTGGGTGATTATGTGCAGTTGATGAAAGATTGAGGAATCATTGTAATCTTCTTCCTGAAAACACAGAACATGCTTCGGCTTATCACCATTTTATGATCAAATCAAGTGGAGTGCATTTTCATTCAACAGTCTTGATCTTTTTCCATTTTTGTTTACATCCCTTTAGAGTGATGTGCATGGCTCTGGTGGAGATGTACATATGCTGGAGAAGATTAGCTTGGCATATCTTCACTTTCCTGGCTTCAATACAACACAAGGAGCCATGCCCTGATAAAGATCACTGTATCTGTTCTAATCCGCCTCCAGCTTAGCATCACATGTGCTGGAAAGCAGGTGTGATGCACCACAAAAAGCCCCAGGGGACAGACAGGGGGGGGGGGGGGGGGGGATAAGAGGTGCTGGCGACATCTCCAAAACATGAGGCAGAGAGCCTAATTGTCATGGCGTTTCCGTCAGTAGCATTGTCTGTGAATTCAGGGGAAGGGAGCAATGAAGCATGCTTAATAACCATAACCATTTTAATAGGCCTTATTAAAAATGTCTGACTGCCCTTTGACTGGCCTTATATCTGCACTGGCATGCAGAGCATCAGTCATCAGACATGCTCAAGTGTATTTCTGCAGTGTGTGTATGTGGCTCATTAAGTGGACCAAATGGCCTCGGTATGAATGTTGAAATGTTTGAAGTTGTCTGAACATTTAACTGGTCCCCATTAGGAAACACTTCTGGTTTTATAGGGCCCTTATCTTTGAAATAAACATTTTCTTCTCTTTGTCACAATAAAATAGAGGTAGCAGGTGAATATTTTCAAAACCTACTGCTCATTTTCCGATCCTAATAGTCATTTTTAAATAATGATAAAAAAGCAAAACTTCCAGCATCATTCAGCTACAGTAATATGCAAGTCCGTGAAAATACCCCTGAGTTACTGAAATACAAACATGCCTGTGTTGGTTTTGTATGTCCAGTGGTGAAAGTGTGTGGGCGAGTGGTGTCCATTTTACATGGCCTACCAGAGATCAGCTAATGGGCATGGCTAAATGCTGGTGATGAAGCTATCATTGCTGCCTGCTGAGAAAATAGCATTGAGAGGCACACCAGTGTGTCACCGAGCAAACTCGCCCTGTTGCGCATGTGCACAGATGTGGGCGGATTGGGGGGAGCGTGTAAATGGAAATGGAAATGAGTGCAGAAGCCATGATAATACTTAATCGTATCTGCTGGAAGAGGACCAATATAAAGCTGAGCTGAGTCAGCATGTTTTTGTCCAAGGAAAGACAGTTACGGACAACATGGCACTGAATTTGCATGAGCAGAGTGGCTCTGAAACATGACTGGTGTGCCAAAACTATCTCTTTCTGACAGGCCTAAGCATCCACTGGCTTTTAATTCTACACTTGACCAAATAAAGTCAATACAGCAGAAGTCCATAGGCTTTCCTCTGCTAGTCTCCGAAGTTTTAAATGAAGTACAAATGAGTGATTTAAGCCATGTACTGTCCTTTAGTTTGAGTTTACATTCTTTTAAAAACACAGCTTAAGGACTTTGTTTAATCTTATGGATGCTGCCATCGTATACGGATGCTGGCAGAGCAGCCTTAAACATCCTTCAGTGAAGTACAGAAGGAAGTAATCCTTCAATGCTGTATTTACTTATTAGAACAGCAGTAGATGTTCTTAATACATTCAGTGTGTATCAGCAATGTTCTCTACACTAAAACGCTGAAGTGTGAGGGTAAGCAAAAATGTCCAGGTGCTGTCACCAACTGGACAAAAAATTGGACACAAAATAGTATTATTAACTGAATGTGACTGAAAAAGATTTTATTTTTACATTTGTGCAAAAGTAAAACGCCAATCTCCAAAATGATAAACTTTACAAACGAAGGAGAAATACCTTCTTAACTTTCAGTGGAAGGTTTTATTCCAAGTCACTGTGGAGACTTTCTCTTTGACCATTCATCGTGGCTCACACAGTGTGAAGGACAGCGGTTTCACTGGACTAATACTGCATTTGTAGCCTCACTGGGTATTTAGCATAGAGGATGTAACATGAATGCTTGTGTTGCAGATAATATGGAGAGAGATTAGTCTCAAAATACTTTACAAATGCGTAAATGTTAATCCACAAATTAAACACAAGTCACAAATATGTTTCACTGTTCACAGATGAACACATCCCAATCTGTGTCTCAGAGTCTGCAGTTTGTACAAATACAGTTACATTCATAAATACATGTTTTTGTTTTTCATAGATATATCATACTTTTATGTGAAAATAAATACCTTTGTTTAAATTTACTTTGAATATATTTGTAAAGTCGGAATCTCTAATTTGAAATGTATTTGTAAATTGTTGAATCTGCGTTTATGGATCAAGTCACTTGCGTGTTTTTTGTGACGTGTATTTGTTCATTTCATCAGGCTGCATTTGTATTTGGATCGGGTGAAATGTGAAAGAAAAGTCTCAAAATCCAAAAACCTATGAGAGGAAATGAACAAATATACGTCACGAAAAACACACGAGTGACTTGATCCACAAACGCAGATTCAACAATTTACATTCATTCATTGTCTGTAACCTCTTATCCAGTTCAGGGTCACGGTGGGTCTGGAGCCTACCTGGAATCACTGGGCGCAAGGCAGGAACACACCCTGGAGGGGGCGCCAGTCCTTCACAGGGTGACACACACTCACACACACATTCACTCACACCTACGGACACTTTTGAGTCACCAATCCACCTACCAACGTGTGCTTTTGGACTGAGGGAGGAAACCCATGCGGACACAGGGAGAACACACCTCACAGACAGTCACCCGGAGTGGGACTTGAACCCACAACCTCCAGGTCCCTTTGGCTGTGTGACTGTGACACTACCTGCTGCACCACCGTGCCCCCCCCCTCAGTAATTTACAAATACATTTTAAATTCAAGACTTTGACTTTACAGATATACTCAAAGTAAATTTAAACTAAAGTATTTATTTACACATAAAATTATGATATATCTATGAAACCCAAAAACACGTATTTATGAATGTAACTGTATTTGTACCATCTGCAGACCTGTGTTTTAATTTGTGGATTAACGTTTACGCATTTGTGAAGTATTTTTAAGACTAATTCTTCACAATATTTCTGGGCCTTGCCCTTTTGAACCTGGAGCTCAGGCTGTTGTTCCTCTTCTCTACACAAGGTGGAGCGCTTTAGTAAATAATGCCGGCAAAAATGTCTACAAATGATAATAAAAGGGAAAAGTTGACTTTGGATCTATCCACTTAAGGTATGAATTAATCAACCTTTATTTTCCTAAAAGCTGGAGAAGTGTTCGGTACAGTGCAGTTAAATCATGACGAATGTTTTAAAGGCGGCATGTGAAGATATACAGACAATGTTATAGAACATGTATGAAGTGTAAAGTTATATAAGTTGAGGGGGAAAAATATGACGTTAAAAAATATAAATGTTAAACACAAACAAAAACAGCTGCGCTACCTCAGGTGAGGCCCTCGAGCCGTAGCCCCGCCCCGCTCACGCGTTGCTAACCTGCCACAGAGAGAGAGAGAGCGCGCGCGAGAGAGAGAGAGAGACAGGAAGAGACGAGTTCTTCAGTAAACACGGTCGCCTCAGGAAACTTTCTTACGGCAATAAAGTTGAGAAATGTCCTCCGCCGGTGAAATTACCGCCCCGTGGATGTGACCGTACAGGACTGGTGAGGTTTGGGGAGCGTTTTGGGGTTAGGAAAAGGTAGAAGTAGGCGAACTGAGGGTCAACGGACAGCACTGTCTGTCGCTGCAGCTGTAACCTCAAGGAGTCTGTCGTAAACGGTAGCCAAAGTTGAGTGATAGGCTTTTTTAGACGACAGTTTAAAGCGTTTCAAGGACACCGTTTGCGTTTATTTCGACTTTGTGCGCAACTTTAGCGAGCGGTGTTGAACAGGAGAGCAGTCCTGCGCGGGTTTTAGGGGCTCCCGTTCAAATTTCCCTCGCTTTTCCCCTCTTTATGTGGGGGTGACTGAGCACTGAGTGTGTGTGTGTGTGTGTGTGTGTGTGTTCAGGCCTCGGGAGAAGAGCAGAGCAAGTCATCCGGAGCAAGAAGGAGGACAAAATAACTTAAACTAACATCTCTAGGAGGGTAAGACACCCAGTTCTCGGGTGTGGAGCATTGGATACTACTTTCATTTCTGGATTAGCTTCACCATGGATCCCCCTAACTCTGGGAATTCAGCTGCAGCTGCTTCGAAAAGCGGCAAAGAGAAAAAGCCCAAGAAGACCTACGAGGAGGGAAACGAGAAGAAGAAATTTGTAAGTTCTCCTCCTTCCTCCTCTCACCAGTGCTTTAAAACAGTGTTTTTGTCCTCCACAGGTTACCGAGACTGTCCTGTTGGAGCTGTTTACTCCCCGCTGCACTAGGTGCTGTAACTACAGTCCTGTTGTCGTGATTCCTCCGAAACGAGCACAGATTGCAGCGGCTAGGTTAAGGCTGTAGCCGGCTAAATCCCACGGGGAGCCCATTGGCTTCCAAACATACTCGTACTTGTTGCAACGCAAGTATTTTGTAACGACTTTGGGAGGGTTTGAGCGCGGTGTAGAGAGCTACGTGCTCTGACTTCGCTAATGAGGAAGTAAGAGTAGTGTGAAGTGTGGTGGGCCAGTTTTGGGTTTGACTCATATCCAGTGGGCCGGACCCCAGAGGCGTAACGGCCAGAGCTGTAACCCTTTCATTTACAGTGGGTTTCTGATTGACTACCACCAGCTTGGCTTTGTTTAAGGATTATGATTAATGTTATGGGGGTCATTTTTATCATAGGTCTGCAGTCTGTAGCTAACTAACATTTTACTTAAAGAATGACAGAAGAGAGTTTGACTGTAAATAAATCACCCATGGCAACTTGTGTCTCCTGTTCCAGAAAAACAACTTAAAACCACCATAAAACATATCCATTGCCCTCTGTTTTTGCCTGGTCCAGACCACCGCAACCACACTTTATTAGATTTATATGTAATAAACATTTTAAAATAACTCATTTATTTTTAAAACATATTATAATGTAAAGAATATTATTGTTATGCTGTTTACACATTCACACCATTAGCACAGTTAAATTAACCATGGCTAAGCTAATGGTGTGCTAAATGAACTCACTGAGATGGGTTAACGCTTAATTTTTCATACTATAATCATGTTTTTGTGAATTCAGTTCCTCACTCATTATGTTTGTTTGTTTAAATGTAACAAGTGTTAAGGTCTGCAAAACATTAGAAGTCTCTACTTTTAAAATCACTTGGCACGGTTCCACTTTCTCATGCCGTGGCACAAAATAGTTCAGTGTGGGGTGTACATGTAGTTTAAACCAGCTGTAAACCTCTCTGGAGGACTGTATTTGTGGCTACTCTTGGAAAAGGGAAGTATGTTACATCATAGTCTGGGAGCAGTGACTCAGGCAAGGCAGTTCAGCCTCTATGGATGACAGCACTGGATGTGTTATCCTATCTCCTCATCTCCTCATCCAAAGAAAACTGATATACACCCGCCAAAGGTTACCATAGTCACAAACACACCTGGTGTTTTGACATCTCCTTCAAATGAAACCCCTCCACCATCCTGAGGAAAGGCTGTGGATATTACACATGCTGCATCTTTATCTTTGATGATATACCTGCTTTAGCACAGTGCTGCATGGAATGCTTAAAAATATATGCTTACAAGTGTAGGAAAAATAAACCATACTGATGTCAAATATCAGTTATCTTACACACTTGTCAAACTGATGATTAAGTACGTTAAAGCAAATCTGATCCTTTTGTAATGGCATTTCTTTGACAGTGTCCTTGACCCATAAACCACACCCAGAAGTATAGGCCTGACGCTTGTGCAAAAACCGTGTTGTGCTGTAGCATATCAAAGCAGATTCTTGCTGTAAATTTCAAGACACTAAACTTAAGAACTCAATGTTTTGTCAGTTTTTTGATGGCCTAGTATTATTAGGCTATACTTGTCTAAGAATAGGGCTTGTATATCCACACACAAGACTAAAAAAAATCACAAAAACATAGGCTTACTAGCAATTTATTTGGAGTTAAAGGCCAGTCCACTGGCAGAGTACAGCAGGTAAACAGAATAGTCCCCTGCATGTCCTGTCAGGAAGCGTGTTGTGTGTTGGTATTTGCCTCAGTGACACCTGCCTTCACGATTGAGGCCACCTTTGATAAGGAGGTGAGCTCATTAGTTAAGCCAGGTGCTTTGCTTCAGAGTTGGAACCAATATTAGTGTGGCCTTTGCAGGACCAGGTGCAGTAGTGTATCTGGCCCAGCAGGCTGAATCTTATTGTCCAAGGCTGGTGTAGACATACATCTTCTCAAAATACTGAGAGAAATTTTAAGAGTATTCTTTTTCAGCCATCACCCCTCAACATACCCCTTCTGTTATTGTAATAGAAACTGTAATTTCAATCACAGTGCGCTATATAGGAAGCATAGCACTGTTTGTAACACATCCTGCATGTCTCTGCTGGTTATGACAACCCTATCTAGGACCACATAAGAAAGTTACTCAAATCAAAATTTAAAACGTCAGAAATCTGATTTGTGTCACTTTTTCTAGATAATGCAAAAGTAGCCTTAATCAATCAGAATGAACTGTGGCTTATTTGTCGTAAATGACTTTGTGACAGCTATCCTGGATTGTTTGTCACTCCTCAGACAGTTGCTTTTTACAGTAGGGAAATTCCTGACCTAGTTTAAATGATGGTAGATACTTTGATAATTGTTCAGCTAGAATCTTCATTGCTGTGACAGGCATGATCACTCTTAAAGGCAAAGTAGATGACTCTGGAGAACTATTTATTGGGGAAAAAAGACATTGGGTAAACTATAAGTGCAAAGGCAGATGTTACATGTTTTATTAATGTAGAGATCATGCAAATTATAATGCACACCCTTTCAGTGATAGTTTCCCAGTTTACAGCCCACCCTCACACGTCGTGCTCCTGTAAAGAGCAGAGGAAATCTAACATTGGCTGTGTTGTAATTAGGTTCTTCCTCTAACAGTTCATGGTTTTTACAGTCCAGGAAATATTATTAGTGTGTTATAGCAGCAGATGGAGCTTCAAAAGGTGTAAGTTATTATTAGTTTGCCATGACAAACAACGGTCATTTAAAAAAAACACAGCATTAAGGAACATGACATACATTTTAAAAAGGCTGCATTCCTGTCGAGAGGTGTGTTTGTGTGTGTAGAAGTGTGTGGCTGTATCACCTACTGTGGACTAAAATGGCCATGACTCCGGAGTTTTCCTCTGTGAGCTTATGCCTGGAGTTCAGTGTTTCTGAAAAGGATTGTGTGTTGTGATGTGACTAAATTGGTCATGAGGATTTCATGACATTTAAAGAAATTCTGAAGTTGAGGCTGCTGCAAAGTATATTTAGTGAAAAACCATAAGTTATAGTTGTGGCAAGTTTTTTCATATCTGCACAAGTGCTGCTGGAAATGTTTTGTTGTGCAAAGTTTTATCACCTTGTCACAAGTCATGCGTTGGTCATCGCTGAGGCCCATTTATATCACACTGTCGCCTGGACTGTGGTTTACAGTGAAACCAGTAACTGTTTCATGTCTAGTGTCTAGAATTTAGTTTGACCCGTACCTGTGGTACCTTCTAAGATTAAGGAGGTAGCAGGAGGTAACATGTAAACTTGCCTTTACACAGAAATTCTCACACACTTTGTTTACTTACATGTTTCTTTAAAAGGGTGAAAGGTCAAATGTATGTACAGAAGGTATCTTTGTGTTGTGTATGTGGATCAGATTTTGTCAGGGGAGTGAGCCAGTGTTGAAGGTCATGGTTTAAATCAGTTTCTTGATGACAAAATACATGTCCTTCAGCATCCTGCTTCAGTTATTTTCCTCTAATCCCATAGGTTAGGACCATAACATCCCCAGACTGATGAGAACAGATATTGATGGAGCACTTAGATAAACTCTTCCCCTTGTGACTGGCATTTTATTCTGTTTTCAGACAAAACAGTTAAGTCATGTCTAAACCCTCTGTGCCCTCTCTGAGTAATTTTCTTTGTCTGTAGCAAGTAGTACACAGGGTAGATATTTATAAGACTGCACTGCCTTATTAATCTGACATGCTTGATTGTGCATTCTAAGGCTTGAATATTCAATGGGATGTCCCAGTTTCTATTTTGACTGCATCTAGGCTGTGTAAAATGATAGCTGTTTGTAAAAGCAGATAGAATTTATATCTATAAATGGTCTGAATGGTTTTTGGCGGTGTGTGTATACACATATATACAGTGGTGTGATGTATGTATTGTCCCCCTTTATGATTTCTTACTTTTTTTGCATGTTTGTCACGCTTAAATGTTTCAAATGATCAAACAAATTTAATTATTAGTCAAAGACGACACAAGTAAACACAAAAAGCAGTTTTTAAATGAAGGTTTTTATTTTTAAGGGAGGAAAAAGAAAATCCGAAGCTACGTGGCCCTGTGTGAAGAAGTGTTTGCCCCTAAACCTAATAACTGGTTGGGCCACTCTTAGCAGCAATAAGCACAGTGCTATGGAGGAACTTTGGCCCACTCATCTTTGCAGAATTTTTGAAATTCAGACACATTGGAGGGATTTTGAACATGAACCGCCTTTTTAAGGTCATGCCACAGCATCTCAATAGGATTCAGGTCAGGACTTTGACTAGGCCACTCCAAGTCTTCACTTTGTTTTTCTTCAGCCATTCAGAAGAGGACTTGTTGTCTGTTTTGGATCATTGTCCTGCTGCAGAACCTAAGTTGGTTTCAGCTTGAGGACAGCGGATTTCATGGTTCCATTTATCACAGCAAGTCTTCCAGGTCCTGAAACAGCAAAACAGCCCCAGACCATCACACTTCCCCCGGCCAAATTTTACTGTAGATATGACGCTTTTTTTCTGAAATGCGGTGTTACTTTTACACCAGATGTAATGGGACACACACCTTCCAAAATGTTCAACTTTTGTCTCGTCAGTCCACAGAGTATTTTCCCAAAAGTCTTGAGGATCATCAAGACGTATTCTGGCAAAATTGAGATGAGCCTTGATGTTCTTTTTGCTCAGCAGTGGTTTTCATCTTGGCACTCTGCCATGCGGGCCATTTTTGCCTAGTCTCCTTCTTATGGTGGAGTCATGAACACGAAGATCATGATCTTAAGTGAGGCCTGCAGTTCTTTGGATGTTGTTGTGGGGTCTATCGTGACCTCTTGGATGAGTCATCGCTGCGCTCTTGGGATAATTTCGGTCGGCCGGCCACTCCTTGGAAGGTTCACCACTGTTCCATGTTTTCACCATTTGTGGATAATTGCTCTCACTGTGGTTCACTGGAGTCCCAAAACTATAGAAATGCCCTGTTCTTATAGAATTACCTTTTC
Source organism: Hoplias malabaricus (assembly GCF_029633855.1). Taxonomy (NCBI): domain Eukaryota; kingdom Metazoa; phylum Chordata; class Actinopteri; order Characiformes; family Erythrinidae; genus Hoplias; species Hoplias malabaricus. The sequence goes on along the minus strand of NC_089803.1, from coordinate 23,721,508 downwards.
CAGACTGATAGATCTCAATTACTTTCTTTCTCATTTGTTCCTAAATATCTTTGGACGTTAGCATGATGTCTATCTTTTGAGGATCGTTTGGTCTACTTCACTTTGTCAGGCAGGTCCTATTTAAGTTATTTCTTGATTGAGAACAGATGTGCCAGTAATCACTCCTGGGTGTGGCTAGAGAAATTGAACTCAGGTGTGATAAACCAGTTAAGTTTTAACTTTGGGGGCAAACACTTTTTCACACAGGGCCATGTAGGTTTGGATTTTTTCCCTCCCTTAATAATAAAAACCTTCATTTAAAAACTGCATTTTGTGTTTACTTGTGTAGTCTTGGATTAATATTTAAATTTGATTGATGATCTGAAATCTTTTAAGAGTGACAAACATGCAAATGTGTGTGTGTGTATGTATGATAATGTTATAGTACACGGTACATTTTTAAGGATTTCATTTTTTTTTTTCATATTCACAGTACACTCAGATGAAAGTAAATTCTTTGAGTTACCCAAGGTGGGTTGCTCGTATGGACTATTGACAGCATTTATGCAAGCAACTGCATAATTTAGAAGCACAACTGGATAAACGAGTGCCTGAGGATATTGATTTTTGGCATTACTGTGTAACAGACCTGTTGCAACATTGTTTGCTTTTTTTCATGCGGTCCCATTTTTATTTTTTCAATTTTTTCAGGTGTTCTGGTGTAAACATTATTAAAAAAATATATATTATTAAATGTTTGGTCAGGGTGGCACGGTGGTTCTGGGTAGTCTCTGGAGCCACCTCGACCCTGAACTGGAGCCGTTACAGACCATGAATGAATTCATTTTTGGTCAGTTCCTCTTAGGGTTTTATGAAGATTTACATAGTAATCAAACTCAACGACATTATGTACTGTATAACCAGTTTTTTTTTTTTTTAAACTGGTTATATTCTAGACTGTCTTGAGTTTCTCTTTTGCATTCACCTGTAGATATGTCACAATAGTGGCATTTTAGCTTTAAAGCCCAACTTACAAGAAACACAACTTGTTTTCTGATAACCAAACAATTCTTCTTGCTCTGATCTAAAAATAATATAGCACCAAATATAGAACTAGAAATTGCGTTAACATGTTTTCTTCATGCATTTTCTTTAATTTTCCTCAAATGAATGGATAACTATGCACCAGTTTGCATTGATTGTTGCAACAAACATATGATTTTGAAAGTTAACCACTCGAGTACATCATTTTGTTTGGCTTAAATAATTGTTGTCTTTTCACATAACATTGCTTGGGCAATTATTTAAAATTGTGACAGGACTATTCAACCGATCACAAAAGAGTGTGATGAGTATTTGGGAAGAGTGTTTTTGCTTTTGTGACTTTACTGTTGGCATGCTGTAGAGGAGGCTTCAGCATCTGCAACGCAGAGCATCTGTAATTAGCAACATTCAATAACAGGTCTTGCATACAACTGTTCATAAGATGGATTTGAAGCTTTTGAACATGGGTTAGTTTAATGCAAAAATACTCTTGAGGTGCAGCTGTTAGGAAAAGACACAGAGGAAATAAAAGAGCACAAGCAACAATGTTAAATAGTGAAGAAAATTATAATGAAACAGCACTAGCCGACGGTATACCTTTGTTGGGTTATTTCAGGTTATGAAGAAAGCAGCTAAGGTTAGTGTCTAATATCAGTAACACGTAATGAGTTCAGAGTGAGACAAGTGTTCGAGGTACAAAAAAGCTGAGATTGCCTTGTGGTTTAGTCATGGTTTTCTTGTTGCTTCCTGAATTCAGTTCAAGGAGCACAGCCACTCAGGTGCTGTCAGCTAAACCAAACTACAAACTAGCGCTGCATGATATTGGAGGGGAAATTACTTTGCAACAGTCCTTTCTCTGCAATATACATTGAGGATAAACAAAAATCACCATGATATTAATAATGCATGTTTCTTGACTTAATATAAGGGGCTCATCTGTGAAAGAAGAATGCAGTGGGGTTGAACGTGGTCATTTACACCGTGTTATATAATAAATATACACATTCTCTGTCATACATCCATAAGACGTGTTTACTGTTTGAATAAAGCTGAATGTCTCAATCAGTTATGCAATCTCAGTTCAGGAGTTCAGAAAAAGGAATAAATTAAATGTTAAAAAGATGCAAACGTCTTTGGCAGCACTGTTTGCTCAGTTAGATGTGTGTACTGCTCTGTGTCTGGAACAAGCTCTGGCCTTCTATACACACATTGCATGTTGATTGTTCCTATTCTTTAAAACAGGATGGTGTTGCTGATTCATTTTTATTCTGTAACTGCTTCATCTTGTTCAAAAGATAATAGAAATATATATTGCACTATTAACATCTAGATTCAGTACTTTTATGATTTGCCCAGTGCACTACATGGGGAATATGGAGTGATTTGGGATTGATGATAATACAACTTTCCGCATTCAGAATTATCCAAATATGTGTGGATGGTGCCTTCTTTACAGAGAGCAAGAGTGGGGACAAGACACACAAGCACAGAATACAGAGAGAGGCATGATTAGGCATTTGTTCCTGAACATTGAGAACACTGTTTATGTTTTAGTTGTATGTTGCTAGGTCTCCATTGGCTGCATCTAAGCAACAGTTGACCAAATATATCTTGTCAGCCAGGTTTGACCGCTATCTCTCCCACAGATAAGGCACTTTCAAAACAAGTCAAATTATGTTTTTTTTTATGTACCATGTATTAGACAATTTTATTCCAATCTTTACTTGTAATTGTTATAACATTGTCACAGTTATAAAATAAACTAGTATTTTAAATTAAATCCCTTTCCATGGGTTTGTTCTTAAAACATGCATCTCCACCATGCCGGCTCTTCACGTAACTACACAGATAGATAGATACTTTATTGATCCCCAGGGGAAATTTAAGAATTTCCAAGAATGTAACACATTCCATGTAATTTCCATGTGTAAACACAATGAGGGCCATTGAAACTGAAATGATGTTGAATAAGTCTGTCAGGAGACTGTATAGTAAAGTCTATGTTTATGTTGTTGCTCTTGTTAGTCTTCTACTTGGCTAGATAGCACAAGTTATCACTCATAACATTGTCCATTATATAGGAACCTGATGAGCTGTTTAAGAGCCAGGGTAGCACGCTTGGGCTGTGTTCATAAAGCTAAATATTTTGTATTTGTAAGGTGCTTTCCACAATGAATGTGTTTTGGTGAAACCTTTGAAAGTTCTATCATTGTTTTTTTAATGTTATTGATGGTTTTCTATCATGATACTTATTGCAGTCATTTTGCATTAATCACTCAGACCTAGGTGTATGAGCACTTTGGAAAATATTACTAAACAATTTAATATCATACTGAATAAAAAAAAAAATTTAATCATGGATACAGTTTGTTGACTATTTTTCTTAAAAAATAACACAGGATTGATTGTGATGGTCCTGATGCATTTGTTTGCTGCAGCTGTCCCTTTTTTTTTTTTTTCTCAACAAATGATGTTTGTTTATACTATCAGGATAAGGCCAGAAGGCTTTGTAACTGGGATAGTGACATTTATTCATGCTGAATTTTGCTAAAGTTAACTGATATTGTTTTAAGCTGTTAGAAATGAAAAACAACTGATAATTTGGTGAAACTGGAGAATCTTGATGTTTTGTAAGTTTCCCCTGATCTTTTGATGCTGATGGTACAAATAACCTGGCACACTCTTGGCACATGTAGGTAGAATACGATATATATGTGTGTGTTTGATTACATATCAATTGCACTTTATTCTTGTTAGGCCTTGAGCTTACAGAGAAAAACAGTACTGTGCTGCACGCTTGGAATAATGAGGTATCATGCTCCCTCTGGGTTGATTGTTACACCCATACTGTGTCATGCAGTGTTTAAGAATGACTCTGTTACATTGTCCTGTCTGTACAAATTGCAGGAAAATACCCTTATTGTAGCTTTTTTTTCCCCTCTCTCTCTCACACTCTCACTCACTTGCTGTCTGACATACTGAGACCCCTGATGTGTCATAATTTTAAAAATATTTCTGGTACCAGTTTGTTCCTGCAGCCCATTTCCTTTGATTCTGTCTGTGCCTCCCTCGGTAATTATTACTCCATCACTGCTACTACCACTGAAGAGAAAGTGAGAGGGGAAAGAAGTGAAACAAACGTTATGGTGTTTCATTAGACATAAAAAAAAAAAAGTAGTGCTGTTACTATAGTAGTGCTTTTATCTTTGAAAATATAAAAAATTAAGTTTTAATTTGAATATAGTTCAGCATCTTACACCCAAATCTCCATTTCTAAAATTTGGAAAATAGTGTGTTCGCATGGATGATAGCTCTTTTTCTATTCCTTGTGCAGCCAAGCTCTTTCCAAACTTCCAGATCTGTCGCCCCAACCCTAGCCATAGAGTTTACTCCAACCCACCGCACCTTAATATGGTGATGGAGCATGCTTTATCACATGGTCTTCCACCAATCTTTCACAATTTATATTATGTATAGAACGGCTGACAGAAAACATACCAAGTTTCAGTTGGTCTATCCATGGATCATCTGTCAGGTGTTGATAACCACTGAAATGTTGCCTTGTGTTTCTATGCAGGTTGTGCTGTGTAATGTCTCTCGGCTCTAATGAGCAGAATGTGTTTAATGGATTATCTGCCCTACTGATTTACTGTGTGTGTGTGCGCGAGCGCGCATGCGTGCACAGTGGAGTCAGGAAGTCTACTAGTGAAAATGCTTCTGTACTGTCCTTTCTACTTTCATAGAACTGTTATTAATATCTATCAGCTTAATTTGAGTCTTTAAAAAAAAGTTTATATTCACGTGTCTCCTTCGCTTTATTGACACTGAGCACTTGAGCTGAAGTGAACAAGCATGTGCAATTAGAAGATCAAATCCACCTGAGAGTCCACCTGAACATGGATTGTAATAGAAGAGATAAGGGTGCCAAGTCTTGAATATTTAGTGAGACTCCTCTGTGTCTTTCTCTCTAAACACTTACCATATAACCTGCCTCTTCTATTTGCATTGTGTTTCATTGTGGAGTTTACAAGTCTCCATGTCAGTATTTATCAGTTATGCTGATGATGTTATGGATTAAATCTTAATGCAGCATACAAGCAGACAGGAGACTCAAGTTACTGTTGAGAGGATAGTGTGTGTCTGTGTATGTGTGTTGTAGCAGTGGATTAGGCAGGATTAGCTTGTCAGTCATGCAGTTTGACTCTCACATTTTCCCTTGTATGATTACAACTAATCTACTACTGCCCTGCACAGTACAGCAGATAAGCAGGTGTGTGTGCATTCGCTAGCGTTTTTGTGCTGGTGCAATTGAAATATATTCCGTTCTGTATGTTTTTGTAAAGCACAATAATGGATCTGTGGTATGTTCATTTTTGTGAAGATAAACACTCCAAATATAGGGACAGAAGCAAAATAAGAGTGAATATTTCACATTATATTCAGTATGCATTTGAATCTTAAAATATTCTATAATATGGTAAAATGTGCCCACGCTGTGTTCTCTGGTCAGTGGGTTGTTTTCATTAAAAATGGATGTTCTGCATTCCTTGATAATGATGAAAGGTACCATCTGGACTGTTATCAGCGATAGTTGGAAAAGCAAAAATCTCTCATGGAATGCAGGGTGCATCTGTGACTGTAGAATGGTTCACTTGCATATGTTAGAAGTTTCCATTGATGTGGAGACGAACATTGGGTTTATAGAGAGATGTGCAGCTGTCAAGATGGTGTATTTGTCTGGGAAGTCTATGGTTATTTCAGCAAGGAAATTCCAGGCCCCATTCTGTAAACGCTACATAAACATCTTAGTAAACAGTGTGCGCGCTTGACTGACCTGCCTGCTGTGCAGATTTGTCTCCAGTGGCGCATCATGAAAATTTCACAAACTGATTTGTTGTATTAGTGGCCTCTTTTTCACAGAGCTCTTTAGAACAACCTCTTCTTTCACAAATGTTTATAAAGGCAGAGTGTACGGATATGTTTAAGTTTGTACACGTGTCAATAGGACTGAATGAAACACCAGAGTTCAGTGATTAGGTGGTGTGTTGAATTACTTTGGTACATATGGTGTAATCGGTTTTAGTCCTATGTTAAATAAATTCATAAAACAAGGTTAGGAGTGTAATTTTTTTTTCTGAACTGCTGCAGCTGAACGGCTGAGTGTCAATCTTTCATTTTATGAAATGGACACAATGGCAGCAAACCACAAAACCAAAGGCAACTTCAACAGTTTGGGAGCATTTTGACTTTCAACCAAATGCAACGGAAGAGACAGTCAATGTGCAAAATCTGTTCCAGAAAAGTCGCTGTAAAACAATGAAAGGAGAATTTGAGGTCTCATCTAGCATCTATCAAGTTATCGAAGCCCAGCTGACTCCACCAGCACAGCATCATGGAGCAACCTCAAAAGGAACAGTTCAGGCTGGTTCCAGGTGACAGTGAGGAGTGTATTCTTTCACAGCGACAGCCCTAGTTGCAGCTACGTTCCACTTTAAATGGTTCAGAAACAGCAGTAGCCGTACAGTGTTGTGTCATTTAAGGAGGAATGGAAAGTTAGAATAAAGTTGGTGGAGAGTTTACATTATGCAACTATGTCCAAAGTCAAGTTGAAAAAAAGCAAACATTTGATATGATCTGAAACACAATTTCAAGGCAAAAAACATTCCTGAAGGTCTCTCTACAGTGTGAGCAGGATATTTGAGTATTTGATGTTTGGTAAGTGACATAAGATTCTTGTTTGTTCAAAGTCTGTTCTGGTCTTCTCCTGGGTGGATTATTTAATGAGATAAGAGAGGCAGTAGGTGGCTGTGTGATTGGTGAAAATGGCATGTGATACAGATTTTAAATGCATGTTTCACAGCATGACCGCCTCTGTTCTTAAGTCTGTGGTTGTTTGATGTGTTGGATGTGCATGTGTTGGCTTGTGAGCATGTTTGTGTGTGCTCAGCTGACTGAATGTGAATTAAACACTAATTAATAGGTTTGTGAGTGACCTCTGAAAAGCCAGAACGTAGAGGACACCCAATAACATGGGACATGGCCTTTGTTTACGCTGAGAATTTGGAGAGATCTGTTATTTGAGCTGCGTTCAATAAGTGTCTTTGTTTCAACAACAGACTTGCAAGACTGCCAGCATATGCAGCAGAATATTAAGTGTGTGTGGATGTCTCAGTCTGTTTGCAAATGTGTGCACATTCTGACGTGAAGTGTTCCTGTGGTATTATGGAAGTCTTTGTCAGTTAACAAATAGGGGCTGACACCATGACAGTACGACATGTGTGATGACTGTGTAGAATTGTGAAACCCCACACACATTACCAACCACGCTAAGAATGTTTCCTGCCCAACCGTTATTCAAAAACACACGCAAAGATATTTGTTGTCACGTTTCTGCAACTTAGAAGACACGATATTACTTCACCACAGTCATTCTTGTTCTAGGGCTGTCGACCACTGTTCATCTGCAGAAACATGACACAAACAGCTCTGCCCCTGTGTGTTTTGAATTCTTCTTTTAAGCCCAGAGAACATCAACCTAGTAGTAGTAGTAGAAGACGACAGTCACTCCTGGCTTCCTGCTTCAGGGCAGCTTGAGACGTTGCCTTTGGTTAGTGTACAGTGTGTAGACCTTTCTTTGATTAGTCCAAAACGTTGATTTTATTTTATTTTTTTTGTAGCATCTCCAGGCCCTCCCTTTTTTTTTTTTTTTTTTTTTTTTTTTAATAAATTTGAGGAAACCTCAACTCAATCTCTTGCTTGTTGCTCAGCTGCCATGTTGCTGGCCGCCTGCTGTGAAGGAGGTGCCACAAATTGCTGGCTCTCATAGGAAATGACTGGTCATTTTGTCACCTAGTGTGAACAAGAGTGTGACAAGTCATTTAGCAGCTGACTTTTGAATGCTCTTATAACCTAAGGCAAGAATCTGAATGGAGAACTATTTTAAAACTGAATGTGGAAATGAAAAGAATGAGCGGGAAATAAATAATCCAAAGATGGGCTTGTATTAAGCACTTTCTCTCAGAGGAAAAAAACAGACAAGAGTTTCAAAGTGATAATTAAAATGATTAATGCTAAAGAGAAAACACACACACACATTCTGATTCTGCCCCTATCTGCCACATGGAAGCAACCTAAACGTTGAGGCAGACCAAGCGAATCGAGCAGCTTGTACCAGAGAAAAACACAGCTTCTGTGGTTTGGACGTGCTATGTTTTGACTTTAATTAATACATGCACCAAATATATACAGTGCTCAATAAAAAAGTGAGGAACAAGCTCCTAGCAATTAGAAAAAAAAAATCCAGACTTTAATACTGGAGCATATTTATAGTACAAGCCTCCTCACTGACCTGGGCCTGTCAAAAAAAAAAAAAATAAGAAGAAGAAATAACCGTTGTTAATCATGGTAAAATATAAAGTTAATTGTGATATTTATTTGTGCTCATATCGCCCAGCTCTCTCGCTCGCTTCATCTATCCATCCATTCATTCATCCATCCATCCATGAAAACCCATCACTTGCACAGTTCTCGTTTAAAACAGTGGGCTTTAAAGAATAATGCACGCCTTCATGATGTCACAGTACTTTGCTCACATAGAGTGGCTCTTGTTTAGAGTGAGTGGGGCCCAGCATTATGTTGAAGCTCTGGGTTCTTTTGGTTCTTTGTTTTCTTTTCAAGAATTTAATAACACACACACATTCTGACGCACTTGTACAGTGCAGCACTCTTTGGGCATTACTGAAGTGCGTGATTGAGTCTGTGAATCAACTTCCTTTTCCGTTTCCCTGGGTAGAATAACATTAATGTAGTAGAATTTTCAAAGCCAAAACCTTTGCAGATAATGCTGAGGTGGCACCTACACATTTTGTCCACTCAAATGGTATAAGATCAATATGTTGGGGGGCTTTATTTATTGGCTTGTGGATGGCTACGTTTTGAGCTGACCTGTGTAACAGTATAGATTCATATATAAGGTTTTTTTATGCACTCTTTAATTATTTTCAGTTTTTGTTCATTTTAATCAGTGTGTCATCAAGTTTGTGTGAAGTAGGATCATATTTTGGTAATATCTTACACAACAACATATCGTTGCTTTCCAAAGAAAATCATGTATATTCTTAACATTGTAAGTAAGTAAATCTTAACATTGAATGGAAGTTGATATAAAAATAGTTTATTTTAAGTAATAATGGAGGATTTCTATTGCTCCATTTCTAAGCTGCTGTGTTCAATTGATGTAGTAAACTAATGATAGAAAAATGGAGATACATGTTTTTCCTTGGATTGTGACAATATGGTCAAATATGGTCATAATAGTACAATTACATACAGCCGATACACATTGACCATTAAATAAGGTTTGGGTTTTGTGGAAGAATAGCTTACTTGTTATGAACAAGTGCTCATGTACAATTTGGCATCAGACAATACAAAATCTGACTCTATAGCCCTACACAGCAAAATTTAAATTGACATTTGTTATTCTGCATTATTCTAAATAGATTAATAACACTTTATATATAATCTAGGAATTTTCAAAGTTGAGAAATTTAGCATGAGAATTAACGAGTAATTAATGGGAATGAAATGGGAATATTCAAAACTAAAGGTGTGAAAATTCCATATAGTTGGAAAAAATATACTGAAGCATATTCTTGGCTAAACTAATTAGATATGATACCAAAACAGTTGAATAGCCAATAGAAAATTTAAGCAACTATTAAATCAAGGTGTAATCTAACAGTTGCTTGCTATTGTAACGCTCTCAGACTAGAACAGACACGCGCAGAAGAGGCTAAAGTGTTTATTAACTATAAGGGCAATCCAACAGAGTAGTCTTGAACACGCAAAGGGTAAACACACTAACAAACAGGAACACGTAGGCAAAACACAGTCGTAAACACTAGAGGCAGTCCTAATAGTCGAAACCAGTAAGAGTATCAAAGTCCAAAAAGGGAGAGGCAAAACCATAGTCAAGAAAACTATAGATCAAAACCAGAAAATACAGATAGACAAAATGCTCGGTACGCTCTGTGAACGGGGACGATACTTCGCAAAGGACATTTGGAAGGTGAGAGTTAATAAAGGGTCTAATGCAGGTGTACTCAATCAATACTCAGTTGGTGTTGTGATAGGTCGACCAGGTGGTTGAAAGAGTCATTTTTGGTTTCAGGATAGTGATCAACCGATATATCGGCCGGCCGATTAATCGGGCTGATTTTTTTATTTTATTTTTTGTCGATTTTTATATAATCGGCATCGGCCGATATGTTAGCACAAGAGGCCGATATTGGCACAATGCACACAGACAATGCTGTGTTAATTATTTATTTGAACATGCAGGGTACAGCAGTTCAGAAAGAAGCCTGAAACTATTGAAACAAAAATGCAGAGCATGCAGAGGCCAGACATGAGAATCTTGTGGGAAAATACCTTTATTTCATTTGATGTTAAATTTGATCCTTGTTTTTAAGAAGGAAGGAAGGCTGCTTTGTTTTACATTTTGAATAGCACTTTTTTGAGGAGGTGGGTGGGGGGAAGGAGTTGTGATCTTTTGATTATTTTCTGGTTGAACTTTTGATTGTTCAGTGAAAGAATTAAGCATTTATAAAGTTCTGCTTGCGCTTAACTGTGTCATAGATATCCTTTGTACTGTTACGCCTTCATGTCTGCTGTTGATAAAAGAAAAGTACATCGAGGATAGTGTATGATATAGTTCCTTTAAATTACCCAGTATTTTGTATTAATTCCAATACATTTCCATTAATTCTCAAAGTTCCCAAAATTTCCATGGAGAGTTTAGCTCAGGAACTTTGGAAATATTCCAAAATGTAAAGTTCCCATGGAAAGTCCCCTCCCCCCCTTTGCAACCCTAATGATTAAATATGAGGGACCATTGCAAAATTACAAGTAGAAAACATGCAGTTATCTAAGTGGTAATAACAATTTAAAACTGCATCTCTGTATAAGCATTCACCCTATTGATTTTCTGAGTAGTAATCCAAATAACATAATTCTCTTACCAGCATAGGCCTAACTGTAGTCTTATCATACGGTTATGATTAATGATTTGATATCCTGGATATGCAAATACTTTGTTGCTATGCAATGCTCATGTACTCATACACACACAAATGCATTCTGTCACCAAGAGAGACGGGTCATTGTTGTAGCTGTGGCATTTATTGTCTGGAATAACCCCGTTAGATATCACTGTATGGGTAACCCCCTTAACTACACTCTCTCTCTCTGTGTCTCTCTCTCTCTCTCTGTGTCTCTGTCTGTCTGTCTCTGGGGTTACTGGGTGAGGACCTGTCGTAGATGTAATGGTTTTGAGTTGTTTAATTTTGATTAAAATAGCATTCTGCTCTCATCACCCATTATCCGAGGCCTTACAAAGATTTCTCAAGTAAAACTGATCTGACTGGGACTGACTCTCTTGTTTTTGTGTGTGTCTGTGTGTGTGTGTGTCTGTCTGTGTGTGTGTGTGTGTGCGCGCGCGCGCATGTGTGTGTCTGTGGGAGAGAGAAAGAGAAGCTTGAGGCAGGAGGCCAATCATGCATGAAACTGGTCCTCTCTGTGCAATGAAGCGTAATCTGTAAAGGCTGACCATGCTTTTGAGAGAGAGAGAGAAAGAGAGAGAGAGAGAGAGAGAGAGAGCACACTCAGAGGAAACAGCCTCATTTAGCATAAAGGCCTTCCTGCTTAGAAGCAGGCACCTTCTGTGGTGTGTTTGTCACTCACTCTCTCTCACGCGCGCACACATGACTGCTCTCACTATAGTTTTAAGCTTTCATCTGAAATATATACTTTTCCTCTTTCTTTCTTTCTCTCTCTTTATACCTCTTCCATTCTGTTATTGTACATTTTTCTTGGGCATGTCACAGTTATTGCAATAATGTATAATTTCAATTGTTAGAGCTGACTGTAATTATTTATGCTGACCAAAATTAATATCCTAAATTAAGATGGCTGATTACACAATTTGGCTCCTATATTTTTTGCATTAGATTGATCAAATAAATTCACTTATATTATAAATATAAATTATTTGTGTGATGATTAATCATTGACTGCAATTTAATCAACTTTCCTTAAATAGCAACCCTAATGTTGTTGTTGTTGTTGAGGATTTAATACTTACAATAATACCCTATTAACAGGTAATTACCTCAAATGAATAAGGTCAGTGTTGGCTGCATGGTTTAAATGCTGTGACTGTTCTGTTCAAGAGATTGTTAAAGTGGAATCGTAAACCTGTTAGAAAACAGACTTCCTGTAAAAACAGCACAGGAAGTGTCTTGCCACTTATGAGGGAGTGTCTGTTCCGGCCTAACTGGTGACATCACTTCAATTCTCTTGCTGTGTCTTACTCAAATTCTCTTGTTATATCTCTCCCACTTTTCTCTCATCTCTCATCCTCTCTCCCTCTCTCTCCTCCCTTCTCCCTCTCTTTCCCTCTCTCCTCCCTCTTTCACTCTCCCTTCTCCCTCTTTCTCTCTCATTCCTCTCTCTCTTGTATCCTTGACCAAAAGGAATCAATGTGAATTACAATTCTTCAAAAATCACTAATCCTAAGTTATTAATGTAAAAATGATCAGGGTCTTTGTGTTACTTTGCTGTTTAAAACACACTCAGAGTGGAGGCTGCACGGTGTCCTTTAGTCGTTGTTGACATCGTTGCCTTTGCCATACAGATAATTGGCTGCAATTTACAAATTATATTTCTAAATGTGTTGTGTGTGTTTGTCTACATTTTATTTTGTGAGCCTCAAACACTCACAGCTTCAGGTTATTTGCTCTGTGTTCAACAACAACAACAAAAAAAGTGAAATATTTTAGCCACACTAGTACAGGCCTGTCTTTAGTAATACTCTATAAATGGTTATATATGATTGTTTGTGTGATGACTATCAGGTGTACTGCTAGCACAGCCTATAGCAAAATAATTCCAGTACTAGCGCTTTGTTCTTATTTTGCAGCCCCCTTCTGCTGACAAATTTAGTCAGTTTCAACACAATCATATAATCAACACATGTAAACAGCCACATCTGTTAGCTGACTGCAATCTGTCTGGTTGCATTTTTCCTGTAGAAAGTGGAGTTTTTGACTGGAGTAAAAGTTGAGTGCTTCTGAAAGCTTCAAAATGAACACAGATATCTGACCGATTCAGTCTGACACATTTGAGTTTCAATACTGGGCTTTAATAAGTTTGTGTGTTTCTGCAGACAGTGGAAGCTCTGGTAAATAAGTTTGTCTCTTGATTAAAATGCTACTTAAATAACCCAAAGAGAGACTTTTCACTTGAATGTGCTTTATGTCCAGAATTCCAGATTTACTTTCACTCCTGTCACGTTCTATGGATTGGATTATTTTGTACATTTTAAAGCATTTCAGAAATGTTTATTTTTGTATTTTTTTTTTCTAGCAAATACAGATATTCCAACGTAGCTTAGAGATGATGCACAGCTGCTTATTTTTAACGTGGTTGTTGAAGAGTTTGAGTCGAGTCATGAGAATTTTTTATATACATACACCAGAATATAAAGGCCTTGCAATGCTATTGTAGACCTAATAGACTTAAAATTGTTCTGCAGCATTTGATGAAACTTAGTTGCCAATTTTGCATATTTTTCCATACAACACAGGCATTGTGCCTAGGCCACTTTTGAAATAATTCAGTATTCATATTGAGATATTACACCAGCTGTTTTTGGTGTGTGTATTCCCTGTTTCCTGTCTGATTATCCCAAATTAGCCTTGCCCATCTGGTCTGTTCTAGTGTGTGTTTTACAGTCAGGGGAGCAGTCTCTTAACTCTGTGAAAGTCTGAGTGATAGCAAGGAAAAGCTCTGTGTATTGACTGGCAGTCATTTCCTGTCTGTCAGGCATGTAATTGCCTCTTTATCATCAGCACAGTAATGCACATATATCACATAGAGAAAAGACTGCATGCTGACATGTTTTATTCAGTCACTCACTCTTGCTCTCTCTGGAAAGATTAGTAAGGTCTTAACGTCTTTGGAAAATCCAAGTATGGTAGGTTAAGTAATATTCCTCTGCTGAGTGCAGCATAATTAGCTGTCTCTGTTGTGGAATGCTGCAATTAACTTACCAGGATTTTGTGTGTATGTGTCTATTATGAGATGATGCTTTGTCAAGGGGTCTGTTTACATGTGGATGGGTGTGTCAGTGTGATTGCCTATAAAGAGTGTGTGGATTTTGTTGCGCTGTAAGCATACCCTGCTTTCCTTTGGATATGATCTGATCACTTTCCACAGTACATTGATTTTCAAATACCTGGCTAAAGTACAGACTACAAAGAGAGTTTTATATAGTCAATGCTTCTCACCCCCTGGGAGTCTACTCTTGATACATTGAAGGCATTCACCTTGTCTTTAAAATCTAACTAAATGTCTGATTAATGTAACAGATTTTGATATATTCTAGTAAATATAAACTGAAACACAATTTTTAATTGAACCCAATACTAATAATGCTATTGACATTTCATTGTTGTTTACAAAATGCTTTTGTTAATTTATAAGCATGCCAGCTTTCTGTTTCTGTTTACCCTTTTAGTAACACAGCAGGCACCATTTTACCAGCATTTCTTTTGGCCTTTCTGTGGTTAATTGCTTGTGTTTTGGGAAAAGGGCGTTCACTTTATCTGACTTATCTGCTGGAAAGTGAAAACTGTAATCTACAGAATGGGACTGGTGTTATTTCTAAGGCAGTTGTAAAAAAGTAGGTTTTATTTTGTTTATTGTTTTGAAGCCTCTGTAAATTCATACCACCTGCCTTCACTATATATGACAGGAGCAAGATCTCTCACAAGATCAGAGTCCAGGGACAGGGATTTAAAATCTGGCAGAGCCTGCCTAAGGCAGTAAAGCCCTGATAAAGCAAGTGACAGCTCAGTGGGCCACCAGAGTGGGGTGTCTATTATTATCGTTACTTTCTTTTTTTTTTTTTTTAATATATATTTTTATTTATTTTAAACCCTTTACTTTGGGAGCTACTGATCCTTGTTTTATTGGAAATTATGGAACCCCAGGTTTTATAAGCATGATTAGCATGTCCCAGTGTTTTTAACAACTTAAATTCTCAAGTGAATGAGAATACTGGACTGCCAGTGCATTTCCTCAGTGTTTATTGAGCGAATTGAACAGGTAAGTGTTACCTGTTACACAATGTGATTCCCAGGCAAATCTGAAAGACGAACGGGTCACCGGTAGACCCCAAGTAAATGGACTTGAATTACTCAGCCTTCTGGCTAGGACAGCAGTGACGTCACATTATCTCTCCTATCACTTTTCTGTATCTATCTCTCTCTCTCTCTCTCTCTCTCTCTCTATCCCTACAGTGTAATAGCTCCCAGTTTAATTAAAGCAAGATCAAATTAACTGCATGTAAATGTTGCTCAGATATTTTCATATTGGTGGCTTTGCAGATATTACAACTTGTAGCGTTTGTTTTTCTTTTTAAAAGTAATTGTACATTTCAAATCTTTAGATGGATTTTTAATGTTTTTAATATACTGTTAAATGCTGTGGAATATGTCTGTTTATGGCACTTCTACAATAGTGATTTTAAAAGTGCAAAATCAGGGATGTGTGTCTCTGATGCAAAGAGCTTATTAGAAGCCCCTTGTGGAGCAGTAGGTACCATAAGCGAGCGATGCCTATTTGTGAAGAATTTTAAGCTAGTCGTGAGTGAGTTGAACTACTGGACGGTTCCATGCTTTGCATCAAAAAGGGGATACAATCTGGTGGGAAAAAACCTAAAGATGAACGAGGATGTGTAGAACGGAACATAACATATTAATGTATATCCATGACTGACAAGTTGTGTTGGTTTTGCCAGTTGTGGTTTTATACACCTTCCCTGTGTCTTTGATCAGACTGATAAATGTATTATTCATTCAGAAGTAGTTGGTGTAAGAATATTATGTAAATTTCCTTCAAGGCCTGAGTGCAGAAGAGTCTTGTACTGGTGGTTGTTTGATAGGACACATGTAGGTTGAGAGCCTGTAAAGATGAAAAGCAAATACCCGCATCCCAATGTCTGGACTCCAGACTCTTGAAATCTTGTCTCACAGACTTCATATTATTACATCCTGTTATATTCACTGAAGTGCTTAATGTCATCATGCCATGGCTTCAAGTCTGCAAGCACTTAGTGCTGCTGACAAGGGGCCTCTCAAAAATGCTTTTGGAAAATTGGTACTGCAAGAAACCAACAATTTATCACTGGTAATTAATCACAGGAAATATGATTTACTTACACAGGAATATCTATAATTATTGTGTAACTATACTGCAAATTTAGGGTAGTTGCACAATGTCGCCTTCACATACGGACTCGCTAAATGTGCAACATTGTCCACGTGATCTTCCTTGCAGCAGATTTGGCCACAGCCCTGTTCTCTCTCCTGGTGATATAAATACATATGCGTACATATACACATGGCTTTTGGGCGATTTGAACCACATGAAAGACAGGTTTAAACAAACCAATGAAGCATTCTTATCCGGTCATTCACAGTTGGGTCATTTTTCTGAAGAGCAGCGGCTGCCCTTTCCCACAAAATAAGATCAATATCTGGCATCATACGCACCTGTGAATGGAGTCACTGAACTATGAGGATAAAAAATACAAAAACACAATAATCATTCAGTAATCGTGGTGGAATGTACTATGAATCGTGATATTGATTTGCGCTCATATCGCCCAGCACTGTTAGCAGGTATTACTGTATTTGACTGTATGCACCACGGTGGTAATAGCTTGTGAGAAACAGCAGGTTTCAGGAAGTAAAACAGGAACTTCATATATCAGTCAGCTTCTTTGTGTGGAAAATTAAGATCAGATCTCCACAGGCTCACTGAGGATGCATCTCAGTGAAAACAGAAAAGTGAATCCCTTCAAAGAATATAAAAACACAGTCTGGATATGAAACATGTTAATGCAAGATTCATGAGTCTCTGAATCTGAGAAAAAGCTAGACGTTTAGGTTGGGTAAAACCACAAGCACAAAAAATGGGCAGGATATTTGAACCAAGGAGAAAATGATGGATGTAAATGCTGAAGTCCAGTGGGTCATAAAGGTGTTCATGACTCGGGTCAGTTGTGTGTTTGATGACACAAATTAGACGTCCTGTCACAAATTGTGTGCTTTGTAATGGAATTATATAGTAGTGCAGTAGCCTGTTGTTATTTTTTTTATTTTTATTTTTTTATATTTTGTACACACACTTTTACATTCTTCGGAAATTTTTATTAACCTCCAGGAAGTGAGATAATGGGGAGAATTTACTGCATAGTACAGAATTTGTGCTGCCTGGCCCATACCTATTTACTGGGCTCTCCTGCCCCCTTGTGGGTGTTTTACGACATTACAATGGATATTTGTTTGTTTCCCTACTAATCTGTATATATTTCTCTCTCCTTGCAAAATAAATGTGCCATTTAAATAGTATAATGAATTGGTATTAATCTTCCCAGTCCCTTTTTAAAACATTGTTGTATATTAGCATGGTGATATTGCATACTTATTTTTTGTAATTATTTTTGTAACTAATAAAATGATGCATATAATTTTTATTTAGTATTATTGAGTGATTTATTTGATCTTTTTCCCCACCTTCTCTCCTTCTTCGCGCAGACTTTCAAACGACTCTTTCCTGATGAGGTAGGTGACTGTGTCCTCACAGGCGTGCATACACTTTGTTGTGCGTGTATGTGCATACGTTCTATGACTAACTGTCTTAACCCTGTTGGTGTCTCCGTAACAGCACTCTGTAACAGCACTGCCCTTTAGTTGTTTTCATTACCTTTCATCTCAACTTCTACATGCACATCTCTGTCTAATGTCATCCCCTCAGTCTCAGCTGTGCACAAATAGCTGCGTAGTCTGGCAGCCCTAATGTGTCGAAACTTGTCTCCTCTTTGTTTTTAAGCCCCTTAGAATAACCAGTGATTGAGCTGCATTCTGAAAGTTTTGGAAATGCTGTGAGTGAATCTGAAGCTAGACAAGAAACAATGCTTCTCTGTCCTTTGAATACCTCTCTCAGCCTCAGTGTTAAGACAGGTTATCAGTGTTTAAACACTTTAATTGACAATGCTCTTAGTTACATGATTTCTCTGAGCTGGAGTATTTCTATTAATTGGTTAACTACAAAAGAAGAAAAAACCCTTTTAGAATGCATGTCTTGATTTTTGGACATATGTTTATTACTTTATTACATATCCCCATGTTGAAAAGCATGGTAACACACTTTGCTAACTTTCTTGATGTCCTGTGCTGTGTGAATTTGTTTGCTTCTGCATTGGAATTGTGTTGCATAACAAG
This sequence comes from Hoplias malabaricus, assembly GCF_029633855.1. Taxonomy (NCBI): domain Eukaryota; kingdom Metazoa; phylum Chordata; class Actinopteri; order Characiformes; family Erythrinidae; genus Hoplias; species Hoplias malabaricus. The sequence continues at coordinate 23,703,134 of NC_089803.1, read as the reverse complement.
AACAACAAAACCTTGAATGCCCGATATGCTTCATATCTCTAAACTGTAGAATTGTGGCCTAAAGATGTATGTGCTTGGATTGAAATTTAGGCTTAGATTTAAGTATTGAACTGGAGAGTTTTATGATATTTAAGAATAACTCTGTGTCTGCTACTTCTTTAGCTGGTTCATATGTAATTTGATGCTGTAATGCCACCTGTTGGTAAATCTGTGAATCCTTTTTTTTTTAATCCTGGTTTTGCATCATGCATCACTTGAAGACCTGGGCACGATTTTTGGAAATTATAAACTGCACTGTCTTTGCTGAATATACTCAATGCTCCTATTTTAGTTCTTGAGTTAGGAGTGTTTGTGTTAGATATGTGGCTGGCACTAAATCTTTGCAGTAGACCAGAGGCCATCAAATCCGGACCTTGGATGCACGTTCCAGGATGGGATTTTAAAATGGCTGGCTTTTATGATGCCGTAGCAGCAAATGCTAATGTAACGGCCTGTTCAGGTATAGCACAACACCAGCCGGCCATTGTAAAATGGAATCTGGATCAAAGGTCTGGAATTGTTGATCTCTGCAGTAGATGATGCATAAAGAGAGATTATATGTAGTCGTATATAATAAAAGCTGCAAATAGTGTCTGTATGTAGTTTTTTAATGGTCTGAATTTTAATGGTACTCTGACATATGTATGTGGACTCCTGGCCTTTTGTTTGTATGGCAGCTGGAACGATTCACAAGCATGCGGATAAAGAAAGAGAAGGAGAAGCCCAGTACTCTTAGCAACAGACACTCGTCTGCTGCTCAGTATGAGATCCCAGCACAGTCGGCCATGCTGCAGGACCACCCTGATGAATACATTCTGGAGCTCTTTGAGCAGATGCTGGTGAGCACATGTATTGTATAATCACAACTGTTAAAGTAAATCACCCCTGCACTTCATCACTGCCTGAAACAGATTTCATTTTATGTGTATTTTAAACTTTAAACATGATACACTAAGAACATTGTAATAACTTGTTCACCCTCATATATGTTTGAAAGTAAAGCAGTAGAATGCTTTACTGGGATCTCGAATTTGTGTGGATCTGTGTGCTCGCTCAGCATTTGAGTATAAATTTAATTTACTAAAGTGTATACCAATTGTGCACTCCCACTTATGACTCTCTCCAGGTGGATATGAACCTGAACGAGGAGAAACAGCGACCACTGAGGCAGAAGGACATTACCATTAAAAGAGAGATGGTCTCTCAGTACCTACACACATCCACAGCTGTAAGTAACACAAACACACCTCTCTGAAGTAGCCACTAACACAGTAACATTTATTCTATAATTTGGAGACCTCTTGTGGTTGAATAAAAATAAAAAGGGTCTACACCACAGGGGAAAAGTTCCTTTTTCCAGAGAGCTGACAGTAATGCTGTATATAATGCAATTTTTGAAATATCTCTACATAAAGGTAAATGGGTGGGGCTTAACTGATGACTAGTTAGTACTTTTAAATGCAATAAACATAAGACAATTACACACACAGCATACATTCTGTTGTGATACGTGACACTAAGCTGAATTGTTTCCAACATTAAAATAATGTGGTGGGCAGTACCTACATAAAACCAGTTTTTGTACATAAATAAAAAAGAAGCAGAACATAAACAGTATGCAGTATACGGAAAGATGTGCATGGGACCATGTCTCTAGCTAAATAGTATATCACAGCAGGTGTCAGTCATTCATGCATGATCGTTCAAATCCATTTCTTTATTTATTTATATTATGGGAGAACTTTTGGAAATTAAATATCCAGTGTTACTTTCTTTTGGTAAAATAAATTCATCATGTACATCATTGTACTGCATATTGTGCACACGATTGTACTCTATATTCAACATCATCCTTTTGGAAACTATTATGTTTTCTTACGATGGTCACATGTGCATTCATGTTTTAGAATCTTCGCCACTGTCTTAGTTTTCCTCTATTGTTAACGTATCAATGGCCTGAAGTCGGGGGTGAATATAGCCTGGGTGATATATACTAATGACGAGCAGACACGTGTTCTGAATTCACTAATGTATTGGGAATAACCTAATGATCTGATTTTGTGTGTGTGTGTGTGTGTGTGTGTGTGTGTGTGTGTGTGTGTGTGTGTGTGTATACAGGGTCAAAACCAGAAAGAAAGCTCCAGGTCTGCAGTGATGTACATTCAGGAATTGAGGACTGAACCCAGGGATACACAGCTGCTGACCTGCCTTGAGTCACTACGTGTCTCTCTTAACAACAACCCTGTTAGGTAGCACTAACACACAAACACAATCTCGGACTCTGCACATATATGCTTACGTTATCTATGTAAATGGTAAAACTTTGTTTGTGTTGTGACACAGCTGGGTGCAGACATTTGGAGATGAAGGTTTGGTTTTGCTGCTCAGCTTCCTGAAAAAGCTCCAGGAGGAGAAAGAGGAATATCCGTAAGACACCCTCCCACAAAATAGTCGTTTACTTCTTTACTGTAACACACTCTGCCACAATCAGTCACTGTTAATTGTGTTAGTAATCAAACCTACTCAGTTTTTTGTTTACACAGGTTTTGGCAAAGTCTAAACATTTAAATGGGCATAATTACACAATAAAAAACCATTTCTAATATCGCAATGTTTATTTTATATATATATATATATATATATATATATATATATATATCTCCATCTGTTATTCTTCATATGTTTGCCCCCTTTCACCCTGGTCTTCAATGACCAGTACCACCACAAAGCTGGTGCAATTTGGTTGGTGTATCATTCTCAGTGCTTCAGTAACACAGATGAGATGGTGCTATGTTCGTGTGTTGCACAGGAAGTAGTTGATTGGACACGGCAGTGCTGCTGGAGTTTTAAACACTCTGTTTAGACATACCCAAGTTGTTGGTCTGCTTTGAGAAGTCAGACAGTAGTTCTGTTGCTGCACAGTTTGTGTTTGTCATTCTCTAGTCCTTCATCAGTGGATATAGAACACTGTTGGCTGGGTATTATTGGCTGTTGGATTTTTCTCAGTCCAGCAGTGAAACAGCACAACACACACACACATTACCAGCACGCCAGTGTCACTGCAGCGCTGCAAATGAGCCAACATCCAAATCATACCTGCAGCAGAGTAAAAAGAGCAACGTCAGTCTGTGTGTTTATAATAATAAACTATTGAATAGTTTATTAATTAATTTTGAACTCTGGTTTAAAAATATTATTAACTAATTCAGAACATTGTGGCAAATAATATATACAAATCAATATGTCAATCTATGGATCATTTACAAATGGGAAGTATTATCTTTCAAATTTCCAGGTCAAATCATGTATGTATTTTTAAAATAAATGAACTTAAATGAACTGAAGCACATGGTGTTAGAAAGGTATAAGAAATCAGTGAGAGATTTGCAAGTTTATGCAGTTACTGTTAATAATGGTTTGTATTATACGTCTCCTCAGTACTGAGTACCTTCACTGACACTTGCCCTACTCTTCTCTTGCAGCACTAGCATTGGGGTAAAGTGCCAACATGAGATCATCCGCTGCCTCAAAGCCTTCATGAACAACAAGGTGAGCGAGAATACCTCACGTCCTGTACATACTCCGTTCAGCTGTGGGAATACATCCTCTCTCATTCTGCCAAACCTCAGCCTACAGCTTAGGCGCTTATTACACGGATTTGTTTAAAACTTCTTTTTTTTCTGGATTTTACACTAATTCTCCCTAAATCCCTAATCAGAATTCAGTGCAGCTGGCAGGGTAGGTTTTGCTAATAGTGCCCCCCCCCCCCCCCCCCCTCTCTCTTCCCCAAGCAGATACATGGCAATAAAATTTAGCAGCCTTTTTTAGCTCTACAGGTTTGAGTTTTGAAACATCTGTCATTGTCTTATTTTTAGTAGTGTGAAATAAACACAGTTGCAAAAAATTCTCATTCTCTATCAACGTGTTAATCTGAATTTTTGGCTTCTTAAAATAGTTTGCGTTTTAAAGAATGACTAAAACATGACAAGGAGTTTAATTTCAGCATTTTCAAAGATTTCTCAGGATTTTTTAGATGTTTGAAAGGTGAATTGAATTGAATTTTGTGTTTATTTGTTTCCTTCTGTGTGTTTCAGTACGGTCTCAAAGCCATGCTGTCATCAGCTGATGGTATTGCACTCCTGGTAAAAGCCATCAATCCCAGCATTCCTCATATGATGGTGGATGCAGTCAAACTGCTGTCAGCCATCTGCATCATTGAGCAACCTGATAACCTGTGAGTGTTTGTGTTTAGTTGTTAGTTTCTCCCTTTGTGTGTGTGTGTGTGTGTGTATTAAGGTGTAATTAAAAATATTATAAGCCATTAAAATATATTGTTGCTGTCCAGTAAAAAACATGTATCGCCACATTATTTGAACACAGCAGCTGTCCTTCGCATTGTGAAAGTATCATAATGAATGGACCAATACAAATGATCCAAAATAACTTGGAATAAAATATCTTTACATTAACCTCCATTGAAAGTTAAGAAGGTTTTTTTCCTCTCTTGTAAAGTTGCAGTTTTAAATTTATATGTTTGTCATTGGACAGCAACGGATGTCAATGTTTTTGTGTCTGTTGTAAGTAGTGAATGTGTGTAAGAGAATCAGAGAAAGCTGTCTTCCCGATATATTCCTCATGTCTCCCATTGCGCATGACCTTTAGTTGAGCAAATGTTTATTAGCTGTGTTGGTTGATGTTGATGTGGTGTCATCATGTTGCAGTCATGAGCGTGTGCTCGAGTCTATAACAGAACTGGCTGAGGAACGAGACATTGAGAGGTTTCAGCCTTTACTGTCTGGCATGCGCAAATCTAACATTGCACTCAAGGTACAATTCACACCTTTTTAGTTCTGTTAATTTAGTTTGAAGTAGTTTATTCTGTTGACAGATTACCCTGTGTGTTTGTGTTTGTAGGGAGGCTGTATGCAGTTGATCAATGCTCTGATTAGCAGAGCAGAGGAGCTGGATTTCAGGATTCATATACGCTCTGAGCTCATGAGACTGGGACTAAGAGAACTGCTCGCTGTGAGTCCAGATGATCACAACAGTTAATATATACCATGAGACTGTGTTTAATAAAAATCAAGTGACCCTTGAGAAGTTGTTAGTGTAATTTTCCATTTTATTTATTATAATGAACTGATGAAACCATAGGGGAATGTCAGGAATCCTCATTAAATTAACACTGGAATAAAATTTCAGGTTGTTGTTTGCAAACACAAATGGGCGCTACTTTTCAGATGTTTAGAATTACTGACATATAATTGTATGTAAAATGCAAAAATAATTAATGAGTGATTTTTAATTTTTTAAATCGTAGTGTACTATCATTTGAAAGTTAAGAATCTGCATTTTTATTATAATTTCAGTGAAACAAATATGAGCAAGAAATAGAATTACACTGTGCTTTTGTCATTGCTGGCAATGCCTCCAACCGCTCTTGTTTGTTTGTGCTCTCTGTGTTATCTGAGCAGGAAGTGAGGCTGATTGAAAATGAGGAGCTGCGAGTTCAGCTGCAGGTATTTGATGAGCAGGCTGAGGAGGACTCTGAGGATCTTCGTTCACGACTTTATGATGTGCGCCTTGAGATGGAATATCCTTCTGTGCATATTAATTCATTTTCCCTCACTCCAGTGGATTGATAGGGACTTCAGCTCAAATGTCATTAGCTAAAACTCAGGACAACAATCTTAAAGCTACGTTAGGTGATTTTTGTAGAAAGCAATCAGTGTGTGTGGGGTTGGAAATTAATCCTACTAAAAAGTCCCTCCCCATTCTTTCAGCCCTCCTTCCAAAGCCACTCCCCCAGTTTACATGTGAAACACAGAGAGAGCGCAGCAGAGACGTATAGAATCAGTGTTTTCATCGCACATCTACTTTATATCTGATTCACTGGTGGTAAGAAAGCATACTGTTTTCAAATTGCAGTTTGTTTTTCAATTACATCTATAATATTTGCGGCTAAAACAGCATATCAAGATATCTGTCTAACTACTAGGTGTAGAATATAATAGATAGTTAGCTGACGACATTACAAAGAATAAGCTGTTCTGGCTACATAACTATGACAATTTACCTTTTACACACACACACACACACACACACAAATCTCACATACATAAAATGATCATTTGATGTTAAATTATATAATACTCTAATACAAAAATGGCCACCTCGGCATCACTTGCCTTCCTGTGATCTTGGAGTCCTTTTTTCTGAACTGAGATCACATAATTGATTAAGACAGTAAACACGTCTGAATGTATGATATGGGACCAGAAATGGTGAAACATCACGTGTGGCGTCACACTTAAACAGCGGGTACCAGCAATTTTCCTGACCTTCATTAGCTTGTAGAGAAAGTACATTACTTTTCCTAATGTTTTAGGTATCGGTCGGTATGGCGATATTTAGGCAGATACTGTATCAAAAATCATAATTTTGGTATTGTGCCAGCGCTAGTAGGGACAGCAAAACTGAAAGACCTTCCACCCATAGTGGACAGCTTAAACAGCCAGAAGAGCAGAATCAGAGGAGCTAAGTGAACATGGAGGAGCCTAAGGCTGTAAGAGAGTAGAAAGATAGGATGGAGCTAATCCATGCAAGGCCTTAGAGGTCAGCAGAAGGATTTTGTAGCAGATGTGTTCAGAAACAGGTAAACAGTGAAGCTGATGGGGTACAGGGGTGATATGAGCAGATCTGGCAACAGAGTTGTGAATGTACTGAAGAGGGCGAAGGGTTTTGGCATTACATTACATTACAATAGCATTACAATAATCCTATCATGCACCAAAAGCATGCACCAGACGACAGATCCCTTCTTTATGTCATCAGATTTTTAAATTTACTGGCTGCAGTCAAGACGTTAAGAGTATTTTGAGAAACGTAGTTATTTTATAAGTTATTTTTGAGCTACATGTAATTCTGACTTGACCACCAGGTGTCTCCATGGTGTCCTAAACATTTGTGATGTGGAGGATGGAGACGTTTTTTGGGGATTTTTATTTTTTGCTGCTAAATGTATGTACGTTGCCTAATTTGACACCTTATTTTATTTACAGATAGATTTCGAGCTATATAGGATGTATAAAAAAACCCTATTTAAACAAATAATGCACATTTGTTATATTAGAATACAACAGGCATCTTCATCTTTATACAGGCATTTAATCTTATTAGATATTAATGTTGTGTCATTTTTATTTCTTGCTGTTTTCCTTAATGACTTGCTTCTTACTGATATATCAGAGGTGTTCCAGATCCTTATGAACACAGTGAAGGATTCTAAAGCTGAAGGTTTCCTCCTCTCAATCATGCAGCACATGTTGCTGGTGCGGAGTGACTACATGATTAGGTATGATCCCTTTTAACTATACCATATGTACATACCAGGTGGTGTTACAACCAAAAAATAAATAAATACTGAACAGTGGCATAGTGATATATCAAGAGGCGCTTTGATTAAGCCTTTCAGTGATATTTTTAGGAATGTGTTACGTCTATGAAATGGTGGCAATTAAAAGCAGTACCAGTTTTGCAGTGCGTTAAGCTTCTAAAGGCGTGTTGTGTTTTAGTTCTGTTTTGATTTGCTTCTGTGATCCAACCTTGGAGTCCTTTCATGGGTGATTCAGAGTTTTTTTTTTTTAAAGAACATTTTAAAATTTTATGAAACAATGTAGTGTAGTTTAGGCTACTCGGTGTATAATGAGCTGCTACAACAGGAAATTCTCAGACAGATCTCATTCGAAGGGTGATACATTAAGTTTGTTGCTAGTGAGTGACACAGGCAGTACATGCTCAGCAACCCACCCATCATAATTCTTGATCAGTTGACTTTAGCCTGGACTGGAGAGTATTATGGAGACAGGGTGAGTCGATCAGTGTATTAAACAGTCTCATTCTCCCTCCAAATCCCTTCAGAAAAGTAGTCACATGCTTTGTGTTTGGTGCCTTGTGAGCAGTTGCAGTGTTACAATTCAAAAGCTCATGTCCCCCCCTCAAAAAAATTCATTTTCCAACTTCCATCCTTATTAAATAGATTGTTCAAGCACCACGCCCCCGGTTTGAATGTTGTCAATGATGTCTAGTCCTGCAATGAATAAAAAAGGAAGGAAGGAAGGAGAGAGAAATGATGGATGTAAAAAGAGGTGCAATTTTAATCATGGATTTTACTTAATACAATGCTAGACTTTGGATAAGTGGGGGAGTTCAGCAGAGGAGTGATCATCTCTATTACTGCTGATTGTGGACTGGTATAGAGAGCGAGAGGGAGGGAGGGAAAGAAACGACATGAGCACCAACCGGGAACCAATATATGGAGGTAGGAGAGGAAAAGGAAAAAGCTTTGATTGATGAGCAGCAGGAGGTTAGATTGATTACCATCAGCAGCCTTTTACTAAATGTAACACACTCCCATTTTAATTAACACAGACAGGAGAATGCTTTATATAGAATAGAATGTTTTAGATTAATTCAGACACACTTGCACTTGAGGACACATTTTCATAAACACAAAAATGTGTCTGGCCTCTTGGAGCAATGTCAGTTCTGTTGTTCATTCTCATTTTAATCCCTGTGTGCATTACAGGTTGAAATAGAATTGTGTTTAAAGATCTGCAACTGCATTCACACCGTCTCACACGTGTGCGCACACACACACCTTCCTCCTTTATCTCTAGAGACTGATTTCATAAGAAGCAGTACAATGAAAGCCAGAGCTAGACGATTTGTGGAGAAGAAAAAGAAGTGAGAAAGAGAGAGGGCGAGACTGTGAATGGTTTTAAGATGTCAGACTTGTTGCTTGTTTCTTGTCTGCTCGATGTGATCTGACAGGCAGGAAATTGGAGTGCCTCTGTCTGTCCAGTGGGCGCTGTGTGTGTGTTTGAAGGCTGGAAACAAATGAGTGAGGAAAGGGTTAAACATCGCAAACAATTCTTCACTCTCTTCTCACACTCATTCTCGTTCTGAATGCGCCAACACTCGTACATACATTTGATGAGTGGCTTCATTTGTGACACCTCTTATTGCCATCCTTTCTCCACAATTAATTCTCTGTGTAGCACATCATTTCACACTCGGTTCTTTCTCCCTATGGCCTTGCTCTCACACCACTTTTCTTTGTCTCACTCGCCTACCCTGGTTCTTCTTTTTATCCATCTCTCTCCCCCACATCCATTCTCCCTTTTCCCTGTCAGTCTCCCCAGTTTCTCATGCATCATTTTCTTTCCCTCCCTATATACCCTATTCTTCTATAACTCTTGATAAACTTAGTTTCTTACTCCAATTTGCACTTGGTTGCTCAGAAATACAGATAGGATACATGTATAAATGAAAGCACTAATATAGAGGGGCTGGAAATTATAGAAGCGCTGGAGCAGAGTGAAAGAAAAGATGGGGGCATACAGGAGGAAAGAAGAGAAGGGCAGAGGAAGTGAAGAAAGCTTGCGGTCGAGAGAAAGGGGGGTCTTCTAAATTTAGAGTCTTCTAGCTTTGCTGTAATCAGCAGCATTTGCCTGTCGAGGTAAATACAGGTTTCATTACAGAAGACCTGCTGACACCATTTTGGAAGCTGATAATTGTTTGTACATGGCCAATATCTTTGCATTCATCAACCGTACATGGATTACCGGTGGTTTAAGAGCACCTCAGGCAAGCTTAAGCATGGACGTTTAGCACACCTCTGCTGCAGAGCTTATGAAATTAATTAAATATAAATAGATGCTGTAGGTATGAGTGTATGATACATATAATTTTTAAAATTAATTTAACTCATAGCTCATCTCAGACAAGAATAAACCTGTATTTAAAACGGTCACTAGATGTCTCTCTCGCTCCACCGAAAAATTAGAGGCTGAAGAGGAAGGGTGGGAGGACAACAGCAAGTGATGGAGTGGGGGGGGGAGTAGAAAGAGAGGAAGGCCAAATAAAAGAAAAGAGAGAGAGAGAGAGAGAGAAACAGCTTGGTGGAAAATGAAGAAAGTATTGAGTTACTTTCACACCAGGTCACGATGCCAGACTCCTCGCAAATGGAGTGTGTCTGCAAGCCCATCAAATATCTGACCATCAGGACACACACACACACACACACACATATACTCTCTCGAAAATATATAAGTTCTTTCAAAGGCTGAGAAAGAAGAGCAGCACACATACACACACACACACGTGTGTCAGTTAGAGACTGGAGCTACACTAGAGCCCCTCTTGTAGCTCTAATAAACATCCAACTGCATGCTAGCTCTAATATCTCGCCATCTCTGAGTGGTTGATGCTTGGTTTACATGTGCTCAGATCCTCATAGCAAGCTCAAGGTCATGGTGCTGAAATGCGTTGCGTGCCTACATTGATTAATTTCACTCTTTATTCCTTGGCTCTAAAATAGGCATCTTTTAGGAAACACTATCCAATCTCTCAATGCTGCAGTCTGACTGCTTCCATGAAGGTTGGACATGAGTTATATTAAAGTTATTGTCCTTATTCATCTCCCTTTCTTCCTCTTTTGTTCTCTTCTAGGCCACAGTACTATAAGTTGATAGATGAGTGCATAGCTCAGATAGTGTTACACAGGAATGGCTGTGATCCAGACTTCAAATGCAGAAGCCTGCAATTGGACATTGAAGGACTGATAGGTAATGCACACAGTATACACAAACACAAATATCAAAATAAACTAGTAATAAATGGCATGGTCATCTTTATTTTTGAAGGTTCTACAAAGACTGTTCTGCAAAGATGTTCCACAGGTACTTTAGTGGTTGACAAAATAAGCTGGGTAATTGTCATTAGGTTTCGGGGTTAAGATTTGGATGTATTTTAGGTATATCCCCATTTATTTGGAATATATTTCAAATATGAGCTGTGTGTGCTTATAAAGCTTTAACAATGCACCTCTAAAACGTGTTCATATCAAGTTACGCATATTAAATTCCTGTTCGGGCAGTGTAATTACAGCTAATTCCACAGTGTGGCAGCAAAGAGCCCACAGCTACATTAAGAGCATTCAGACATTTATTGCCTCTATTCTGAATGTAGGCAAATAGAATGAATGAAATGAGTGAATCTAATATATGATCCTTTTTAGTTAAGATGTTTGTTGGGGGCTGTGTGCACCATAAGGGTTTTGACCCCATTCAGTAGTGGCCACTCATTTTGCTGTTTTGAGAAGACCTGTTTGTCTGTTGAGTTTAGCTGATATTTAAAGCTATTTTAAATGACATGCCAGTAAATAGCCAATTGTAGACTGTACAAAGGTATAGCTGGAAGTGTGTGTGTGAGTGTGTGGTGTTCTCCTGGGTAGTGTGCCGCAGGGATTTTTTTAAACACTTTGAGAAATCTGCTTTTCCTTTTTCTGGCTTCTCGTAATCAGAGAAGAACAGCCTAATTCTGCTCTGCCCGTGTTATTTAAAGAATTTCCTTTGAACTCCAAAACACTTCTGAATTCCGCTCCCAGGTTTTTCTCCCCACACTTTCTTTTCTCTTATTGGGTTCTTGTCCCATTTACTGTGGCTATGAAAAGTAAGTACAGTTCCCTCACTCGCACTGTTCTACCCCCCTCTCTTTTTCATGGCCTTGTCCTCAGTTTCTATCCTCATTACAATTCATCCCACTGCTTCTTTTTTTGTTATTTTTTTGGTTCTTCGTTCTTTCTAGCTTGCTCTATTAAATCCTTTTGTTTTCCTTTTTTAGTTTATCTGTCTTTCTGTATCTATTCTGGTGTGTTTTTTTTTCTCGTGTGCCTTTGAGTGTGGGAGCAGATACAGGCGGATTCTTATGCGTTCTTTCTGCCTCAGGGTCTCTTTGCTACCTGCGCGGCCTTATTATTATAATTCTAAAGAAGCTGCTTTTATTGGCCCTTCACCTCAAAAATGATTCTGCTCTTTATTCAAAACCCACTCCTCACAGGTCAAACCAAAGGTCTAGCACTTCCTTGGGCTGTTTTTGATCTCTCCTTCTTCAAGAGGTTTAGTAACGAACAAGATCTATTAGAGAATGAACATGTGCTTTAATGTGTGAACTGAACAAGGCAATATAGATCATTATGGGGTTTAGGCTGCCCCTCCCCCATTAAAAAAATAAATAAATCTATGTCATTTCTTTGGATATTTAATTTATTTATTTATTTTCGCAAAGGCTGTGTGTGTGTAGGAGAGAGATACACGGAAAGAGAGAGAGAGAGAGGGAATGGGATTTTAATTAGGTTGCTCAGTAATCGGAGCACGAATCAGAGGAGACACACAGACTCATCACAGTGAAGGGCACTTTATCCCCACAGCCAGAAAAAACGTGACACATACCTCTCTCTGTGTGTCTCTGTCTCTCTCTTAACACACATACACTCACTCTTTCTCTCTCTCTCTCTCTCTCTCTAGATAACATGGTGGATAAGACGAAAGTAGAGATCAGTGAGGCCAAGGCCATAGAGCTGGAGAAAAAGGTAAACACACACACACACACACACACAAAACATACCCAGACTCTCTTGCTGAAGGCTTATTTGCACTTCTGCAAAAATGTACAGATATATACCAAATCATCATAAAATATCATGATGAAGACAAGAGGTTCATATTTAAGCATAACTCACAATGCACACGTCTGAAATCACAACTAAGCTTTGTGCTATTTTGCTGAGCTGTACATGAGATGACTGGATATGCAGTTGTCACCATGAAATCCTGGTGACAAACTGCACCAAAAAGAAGGTTCTGCTTTAGGCAAATTAGTTATGACCTTAATAACATTTACACAAACCCTTTAAGTATTACAAAAACCACAATGTGGATATTAATTTATGGAGAGGGATAGGAAAAATCATAATTTCCACGTAGTTTTCTTTGAAAAATTGAGTTTGAAATTGGCCCCTTAGCATGCACATTCTCGTCACATCATCCACTTACTGCGTTGACAGACATGAGCAGAAATCAGAGCATTCAGAACGTTGCAAGTCCAGACATATTCGCCAAGGCAAACCAGCCTCGGCTCATTCTCACCTTGCCAAAGTACAGGGAAGTTATTCATTCACAAGGTCACACGACCACCAATCACTTCTCAACTGCCGTGATTATTTTACATATAACCTAACTTCTTCAATGTGCACTCTCAGACACCCCCCAGTGATATATATACACGCACACACAAACACACATACACATGCACACTGACTCTGTCAGCTGGCAGATGTGTAATTTGTGAGGGGAGATGGGAGCAGACAGGAGATTTCCTCTTCCTCTCTCCTGACAGGCTCTCTCTTAATCCCTCCCAGCAAGACTCCCTCTCACACACTCTGCAATTATCCCCCCGTGTGTGTGTGTATGTGTGTGTTTGGTGTGTTTGTACACTCTCGCATACTGCAATTTCCCTGTCACTGCCCGAAATTGGGGCATAAGGAGATGCCCCCTTTCCAATTTGTGTGCGTGCGCATACAAGAGCGTATGTAGGATGACCCCTATCAGGAGCCTGTCAGACAAGTGTTTACTCTTCCTCTCCGTCTCTTCCTCATTCCTCCCTGTCTAATTTAGAGTAATAGCTGTGTGGCAAAGGAGAAGAGGAGAGAGAGAGAGAGAGAGAGAGAGAGAGACAGACTCTCATTACCAGCACACATGTAGGATGTGTGTGTGTGTGTGTGTGTGTGTGACCCTTCAGTTTCCACTGATGCCACATAATTACATGTCTGGCTTGCAAACAGATTCCTGTCAATGTCACCAGAAATTATCAATGTCTTTCCGTCCCTCTGCCTGTGTGTGTCAGAGAGACTGAGAGGAATTGAGACGGGGACAGAGAAAGAATTTGTCAAATAACATGAGGTGAATACAAAAAGAAACTGCAGAGAGCCGGACTGCATCTCATTTTGGTTTCTCTGTACAGCCTCCATCTTTTCTGCTTCATCATACCAGAGCCCAATGACCCAACAATGTAAACTAATGCTATACCTGCCTAGGCCTCTCACAATAGCCATTTTATAAGAGCCATGTATTGTTCCAGAAATAATTGCAATAAATATATTTTTCTCATTTTAAGACAAATTTATGCCGCTGATATAATGATAACCTTAATTAATAATGGAGCAATGGACTGTCAGCATACACTTGAAATATTAAGTAAATATTTGAAAACACTGTTTTTATACAAATCAAAATCACAGGCCAAGAACAGACCAGATAAAGCCAGAGAACAGAAAAGAGTAACAGGCTGAAATATTTGTGATGTTTATACGTATTGAGACAAACATACTAATAAACTTAATATACAGTACTGAGGTCAGCACACATTGCTGAGGAAATGTCCATGTATTGTAAGATAAGTCAGTAATAATATAATCATTGTAAAGAGCCTGTACCTGCCCTTACAGGGACTTCAGAGGCTTTCCACATATTGCCAGTGTCCAATTAAATTTCCAAAAATTAACTTGTATTTGAACACAGCAGCTGCTGTTCACATCGTGTGAAAATGTTGTAATGAATGAACCAATAGAAATGCATAGTCAATACACTGACTTCCATTTAAAGTTAAAAGGTTTTTCCCTTCTCCTGTGAAGTTGCTGTTTTCTTCCAGATTGCTCACAGTCATTTATGTGGTTTATAACCCAGAGCACAGCTTTTGCGTTGGAGTTGAAATTTTAAGGGTGCACTTTTCATCCCTCTGCTATTTTTGATTGTTACAAGCTTTAAGTGGGTAAATTTAACCTGTTAAAACACTGCTTGTAGAATTGTCTGATTATTCAGACGATTCAGAACTGTGCTGAAGGGTAAGGGGAAAAAAAAACAGGCCAGGAGATCTAGGGTTGCATTTATAGAAAATAATCACTGTTTAAATAAAATCACAGTAATTGTCTTTTAAAATTGTTCTATTCCTAGGCTAGTGCACACAACCAACTGAACAAACACAAACAACAGTGTTTGCAATTCAAATGTTTGCAGTTACCTGCAGAAAAAGGATGCTGAAGCCCAATGAACCAGAATGAATTGGCAGAGAACACTCTAGAGTCTGCATCACGTTAGATGTAGCTGTAGCAAGGGGATTGCATACCAGCCAAACATTTCTGTCTGTGTTTCTGTGCTTGTGATCTAAAACCAGTGACTGTAAAACATGTGCCAGAGTCAGACCCCTGGTGTTTGTTGGGTCTTTGTGCTCTGCGCTGCAGATGAATTTTGAATCATGACATGTTTGGGCTCTGAAGTAATAGTCTCGGAAAAAGTGTGACAAAGTGACAGCACGATCAATTTTCACTTTATTGCTTGGATTAATATTTGCCCTAATTATAGTTGAAGATGATGTCTGCCACCGTCTGTATCGTTACTATGCTGACAAAAATAATTATCCTCATACGCACTATAACAATTAGACAAAAGGCATACAATACATATTAGGAGATTAGTCCATTCTTTTATACGCATTGACTCTGAGCTGAGGCTGCCACACTGGGCACTTTTTTTCATAGATACTAGCTTTATACACAGTGGAGATGATGAAAGATACATGGGTCACACACACACAGAGCAAATTCCTACCAATGTCAGCAATAAATTGTGAAGAGAAAAATGAATTGTGGCCACAATTCAATGCCTTTCTCTCATAAGGTTATCTGGAGAAACTGAACATCCATGCAACAGTTTTATCAACAAACATTCTTGTCCGTGATTTTTATTTTATTATTATTTCTAAAAAGACAGCTAGCTGCATGCATATCTGACTACCATTCTCCATATCTGAAAAGGCCTTACAGTTGTCCTTGGACTTGATAATTGAGTAAATATACCAAGTGTATGTTTACTGTCAATGAAAGCTATGATTTCTCTTTTACATGTCGTCTATTTCACTCAGTGTAACATTAAGTATACGTGCAGTGACCACACTGTTGGGAAAAATAGACTCAGGAGTTTCTCTGCCTTTTCCATTGGTGTCTCTGCTCAGTAGTTATTTCTCAGACACTTTCTTATTTCATGGCTATTATGGCAGACAGATGCAGTGAGAACATGCTACACAGCTTGTCAAATGTGTCATGTAGTCACTCACCCATATAGAGGACGGCATGAATTTCAATAAACACTCAAACACGGACACCTCATGTTCATTGTGACTGCTTTCAATGTATTTTCAACATTCTTCAACATGGTTTGTCAAGCCTGGTGTGTCCCAGCCTGCACACTGTGATATGGAGGAAGGGCTGTCTGGCTGCTGAATGCCTACTGTCATAAGCAATAGAGTCCTACGTATACGCTGACATATCAAAGGCTGCTCAGACTGATGTGTATTTGTGTGTGTATATCTAGCTGGATACAGAGTTGACGACACGGCACGAGCTTCAGGTGCAGTTCAAGAAGTTGGAGGGGGATTATGAACAGAAAGTCCAAGATCTCAGTGCTGAAAAAGAGGTCCTTGGGAATGAAAAAACAGAGAAAGATAAAGAGAACCAGATACTTTCTGGTGAAATCAACGAGCTCAAAGAAAAGGTACTAAATCACATCCTATTCACTGCTCTCTCGTTCAAAGCCTCACTGATTTATTATTCACAATATGCATACAATTAGTATAGTTTAATTGCATATCAGTATAATTGGCACTGTTGAGTGTTGCTGGTATTTGTAGTAATGGATGTTGAAGAGGGGAAAAAGAATATGAATCCAATCAAATCTTGTAACAAGAGGATCACATTGTTATATCGTGTTAGCTGTAGCTCCTAGCTGGAGACTCATTTTATGGCTTATTATAGTTTAGATCAACCTGAGCTGAGTTTGTTTCAGTATTGGTATCCATAAAAAAACTAATCAATTAATAATATACGGTTTATGATATTATACCACTTTCAACTAGAGTGAATCAATGCATTTAAACCTCCAAGCAAATGGCAGCTCAAACATACAGCATGTGAACATTTGTTTTGATGTGTTATTTAATAGCAGCAGTAGCAATGTAGTATCAGTTCACAACATCAGCAACCATATTCTGGGATTTTCTTTCTCTTTATTTATATTGACCTTTGACCCTTTGATTTTGTTATATTTGAAAATAAACATGTCAGGGGAGGTGACTATTCTTAAATCCCAATTTATTTTGAGTATCAAAATTTCAAGGAACACGTCTACAGTCTAAAGTCCTGTTGTTCATTCCAGCTTTGCAAATAAGAGTATTGGCAGATGTGGTGATCATGTTATCAAACATGTTTCATAAGCCCCCCCCTCCCCTCCCGCTTTTGCTTGTCCTTCATTCTTCCTATTCAGTTTAGTTCTGAAGTTTACTCTTGTGCTTCTGCTTTTCCCATTTCTCACTTTGCTTCTAGAGAATGCACAGGCTCGCATGTACATTCTGAAATGTGATCAACTTGATCAGCCAACCAGTAAACAGAAGCTGTCAAGTTGTGAAACTCACCTTCTGTCAAAAGCTTAACTCGCAAACTGTCAGACAGCGAGATAGAAAAACAGGCAAACTTCTGAAACCGAGGAATAATCTCTCAGACGATGACCCAATCCGTGCGTCACCATGTGAATCTCTCAGACAGAGAAGAAGAGGGAAAAAATAACTGATGTGACAAAGTAAAAGTGGCTCTGCCCAATCACTAGAAAACAGTTTAAACTGTCCGTTTCTAGGATCAGGCGACTGAACGCTTGTGCTCATGTCAGATGTGAAGTGTTTTGTGATGGGGTTATCAGTGACAATTGCTGAAACAGTAGCTATAAGGATGGTAGGATAGAGAGAAGCAGTAAAAGAATGTGGGAGGGAGATGAGTTGTATTGCTGTGACATTGTCAGTGAACCCACACGCATCAGCACAGAGCACACTGCATTCACTCGGTGTGTGTGGGGCTGTGTTGGAGAAATAATTACAGTTGATGGCAGTAGGAGAAAAGCAGGAGTCAGCAAAAGTAGAGAAGTTCTAAGGAGGGATGAGAGGAGAAAGGTGGAGGTGGAGACACGTTTGGACTAAATAGGGATGGATGGAAGGGAAAGTGTAGGATGGCAAGAAGATAGACGTCTGTGAAAAAGCGAAGCAGAGGGAGAGAGAAACTTGCTGAGCTAAACACAGCCTGTCACCTCAACCTGCTTTTAATGTGGAACAGATAAACAGCTGTCAGAGAGGCTTGTCATCACATCATACACACTCACAAAGCACTGCTCACACACACTTCTCTCTATCGCTCTCTTTCTCTGTTCATCCTGGCCTTCTGAACTACATCCAGGTTTTGCAGCATCAATGGAATCTTCTCCCTGTCATACTTCAAACACTGGCACATGCGCCAGCTAAGCTGGGCAAGAAAAGCCTCACTCTTCTCTTCTGCTCTTCTTCTCCGCTCTCTTGCCCCCTCTCTCTGGCTTTCTCTTGCTCTAACTCTTTCCCTGATGTGGTATTAGCAGGCTGGTCATTTTTAATGAGCTGTGTTGAGTTCTGGATAAATAAATGATGCTTCTAATTAGACATGGATTTAGACCCCACTCATCTCTTTCCAATTCCAGCCGTGACCTTTTTAGATCTACTTACTCTCCCTCCCGCTCTCTCCTTCTCTCTGTCCGGGCATAACCTCATTATTCGTCCCAGGGGCTTTGGTAAACTCTGCTTCTTTGAGAAAACTTAGTTTGACAACGTTGCAGTGTTTTTTTTCCTCCCCGCCTCCTGTGTAATCTACATTTGTCTCTCCTCTATTTTTTGCCCTTGAACTGTGTTTGCATCTAAACCTTCTTTAATTTAGATATGATTTTTATTTAATTTTTTTTTTATTATTATTTTGTCATGCATTAAGAACTATCTGCCTATATATATGTGATTATTATTCCAACTAAACTCTTTGTTTCTATACTAGATTGAGAAACTATCTAAGGACCTTGAGGAAGCCAAGGCTAAGGCCAAGACTAAAATCATCACTGTACCCGTGCCCATGCCTTCACGACATCCTCCTGGCTCTGATCCCAACCATCCAGCTCCTCCAGAAATGACTGTCCAAACAGGCATGGTTCCTCCTCCACCCCCAGCCCCGCCATTACCTGGACAAGCAGGGATGCCCCTACCCCCTCCACCTCCGCCGCTACCTGGACAAGCAGGGATGCCCCTACCCCCTCCACCTCCGCCGCTACCTGGACAAGCAGGGATGCCCCTACCCCCTCCACCTCCGCCGCTACCTGGACAAGCAGGGATGCCCCCACCACCCCCTCCACC
Organism: Hoplias malabaricus; assembly: GCF_029633855.1. Taxonomy (NCBI): domain Eukaryota; kingdom Metazoa; phylum Chordata; class Actinopteri; order Characiformes; family Erythrinidae; genus Hoplias; species Hoplias malabaricus. Next base: position 23,683,952 of record NC_089803.1, on the reverse strand, counting down.
TCCACTTCCAGGCATGCCTATGCCCCCTCCACCTCCACCTCTGCCTGGACAGGGAGGTATGATGCCACCACCCCCTCCCCCACTTCCTGGTGGTCCTGGGATACCGCCTCCTCCTCCCCCACCTCCTGGAGCTCCAGGTATGCCTCCTCCACCTCCGATGCCTGGCATGCCCCCACCACCTCCGGGTGGCACGTTGGTCTGGGCCCCCCCAGTTCCACAACTGCCATTTGGCCTAGAGCCCAAGAAAGATTACAAACCAGAAGTGCCACTGAAGAGAGCCAACTGGAGCAAGGCGAGTAATGACGGCATTCACGTTATTTCAGGTTCTGTTTTGATATTTGTAACACCTCTGTCCCAAATGAACCCAGTTTTGAACACTGTATTATCATGTTACATGCTACTGAAATCCTGCCAGCACTGGATTTTCAGTGAAGGGTTAAAGGATTTTAACCTGACCATTCTCATTTCTATGAATAATCTAGAACATAAATTGTAAACGAAATCGATGCATATGCATATCAGAGGAAATTCTGAAGATAAATCACAAAGCTAGGGCCAGCTACACCTAGGGGCGCCTCTGTAATTGCAACCAAACCAGAGCGTCTACTAACATATTACATGTGTATATATGTGTCGTGTGGCTATTGCTCCTTGGTCGCCCCGTCCCCCCACTCTTTTCTCTCTTGCTCCCCCACACTTTCTCGCCCTTCTGCAAGAGTTAAAACATCAAAACGGTTGTGTCTCCCCTTTTAGCCTAAAGCTACTCTTTAATGGTTGCATTCAAGTTCATGAGTCTCTCTCTCGCTTTCTCTCCCGCGCTCTCTCGCTCTCTTTCCTCATGGTGAGATCTCTTTGACGAGGATGTCAGTGAAATTGCTTTTTAATAAGCCTGTTTCTTTTAACTGTGGCTGTGAAAGATAATTAAATTGCTGCTAGAAAGGACAGCATTCTTTTGTAATTTAAATTAACATTTTTTTTCTTTGCTTTCTCATCCTCTGCTTCCTGCTATCATATACACCCTATGACACAGACACACACACATACACACACCCAAGCTCACACTCAAGCTCACACTCAGCCAGTGGCAGTGAGGGTAATGAGAAGCAAGTATCAGAGGAGTCCCTACTTCCTCTCCACAATCCCTTTTCTTTCTGTCTGTCTGTTTTTTTTTTCACTCTTCAGTTATCTGTCTGTTTTCCTGCTTTTTTTCTCTCTGAACGTTTTTCTGTCTCTTTGTCTTTTTCACATAAATACATTTTTTTGTCATTTCTCCATCCTGTCCCGTCTTTCCTATCCTCAGTAGCACTTTCTTATCATTTTTCTTTGTAAGGCAAAAGCACCAGATGGCCTTGAGAATTGAAACGGCAAGTGGCTGTACGGAAAACATAAGGCAAAGGAAACAGGCTGAACCTAAAATGACCTTTGTGAGCCCAGTCAATATCTTTGGTTTGACAACAATTAAACAGAAAAATGTTCTTGGTAGTCTGCTGTGAGAATCTTAAAAATGACATTCTAGCAGATACACAAACACTCTGAGGGGAATAAATAGGAAACACAAAAGATCAATGGCTTTCCAAAACATCCTGATTGAGATTTTAAATATTTAACAACCGTTAATTGGCTGTGAATTCCTCTGCTGTTGGACTGAGTCTGATTTTGCTCAGTCTACTGCCTGTTGAGCACAGGCTTGAAAGAGACCGTATATAATGGGCAAAGTAGAAAGGTATGTGGCGGTGATTGATAGGATCAGATGTGGGGAAGGAGGAGAAGAGGTGGGAGAAAGGAAATCCAGATAGAAGGAATGAGTAATAGAGAAAGTAATGGAGAGAGAGAGAGAGAGAAAATTAGAGAGTGGGTATATCTAGTGTTTGCTCCCTGAGCGCATTGGACCTTTTGTCCCATTTTGGTCCTTTGTTTGGAAAATCAGGATCCGTTTTAATGAGTTTCAACCCGCTTTCATCCACCAACTCCCTTTTTTTTCTTGCTTCCTCTCTTCATTATCTTTTTCCTATGCTTTAATCCTTGTTCTACACTCCTCTCCCGCTTGTGCTGTTTGGTTATTCATTTCTGTAGGATGGAGATTGTTAGCGTGAGGCTCAGTTTATTTCTTTCTTTATTTATTATTATATTTTTTTTCCACTGCTGAAGTAGAACTTTCTTTTGCAGTGCACTGGCTGACTCCTCAGAGCTCTTTAGCAGGTCCCACTATTCACTCAGCTGGCAAGAGAGATTAACTCGGAGGTGCTGTGTCTTTCTGAAAGTGAAGCTCATTTGAGCCAATGTAGAATGTTGCTTGTGATAAAGCATTCACTCATGATAATCCATTAAACCTCTAATTGGCAATCGTTGCAACTGGCAGGATAGTTGTTATTTCTTCAGTCAGAGAGGATTTCAGACAGCTCACGTTTCGCTCACTAAAATGTACAACATGTGTTTATACTAGCCTGAGCACAGAATGGTCACACTCATTAAAACAATGCACTGCTATTTGGCAAAATATTTTTGTATTGATATTCTGACTGATCCAAGAGGTATAACACGGAATAATGAAATAAATAATATGCAGAGGATGAAACAAGTACGTATTTTACTGAGCATTGCTTGTTTAAATAATACATTTTGATTCTGTATTATTCTGTATGGCTAAACGGCTGATTTCCTTGTGTTGTGTTGCTATAGATTGGACCTGAGGAACTCTCGGAGAACAGTTTCTGGGTCAAGGCAAAGGAGGACCGTTTTGAGAGCAATGAACTCTTCTCCAAACTTTCTCTCACCTTCTCTTCCCAAACCAAGAGTGAGTACCTTCCCGTGTGTGTGTTTCCCTCATAACATGCTATATTTTTTGTACTGTATGAACAGTCCTATGTTTCTGAAATACTGGAGGGAAAGTAAGATATTTACTTCTCTTTTCTCTTTCTTTTTCTCTATTTCCACATGTTTTTGATCTTCCTACACAGCCAACAAAGGTAAGCACACCCGCTCATTTTGTGTGTGCGCGTGTCTGTCTGTGTGTGTGTGTGTGAGAGAAAGAGAGAGAGAGAGAGAGAGAGAGACACTCTTTGCTACTCTGTCCTCAGAGACAGAAAGACAGAAAGAGCACTCTCCACAGGAGGCGGATAGCTTTGCTGCAATGGATGGATGTGGGAAAAAAAATGGATGGATGGATGAAAGGAGGAGGGGGAGGAAGAGAGAAATCTCTTTGCTCTGTAGTGGAAAGTCTCAGTGACAGAGAGGAGGATGTGGGTGGCAGAGAACTGGTCCCTTTCCCTTAGGTGTGTGTGTGGTGTGCTCTGGAGAATGGGCATCACCGTTCTCGTGGCTTTATATGCAAAACTCTTCTCGCACTGAATTAAATGCTGAATTAAATATCGGCAAGGAGTGTGTGTGTGTTTGTTTTTTGTCCTCTGGCAAGTCTACTGTGTATCAGACTATAGCCAGATTTGCCATGCTCTTCTTCCCATGCATACATTATTATGTTCTTCTACCCACTTCTTTTCTCTTGATCGATCTATGTCTTCTATCTGTCTCTCTATCTATATTTCTCTCTCTCTCTCTCTCTCTCTCTCTGCCAGAATGCCCTCCACTCCACCAGTTGAAAATGCACCCCCCCCCCTCAGACTTAACAATTTGTGTGTGCCAAATGTAGATACACACACACACACACACGTATATATTTATTTATTTATTTGTTAATGAAAAGAGAGACTTTGAAATGTTGACAGCTGTGTTGTCTGAGATGTGTGCATATTGGTCTGTCTGATTTGATGCAGGATAACCTTTTCTGATATCTGTCTGTAAATGTATGCTGCCCTTTTCAGATTCTCCAGCAGTCCAACCCTGTCCATATAAAAATGTGTGTGTGTGTGTGGGTTGCTGCTCTTTTGTCAGGCTATTGCAACCAGATCTTGCATTCCAGCTTTTCATCCTTTCTCCCCTTTCCTCCAGTCACCCCTCACTACCCAACCAAGCAAAAGGACAACACTGCAAGCCAATAGTGACCTATCACCTCCCTTTTTTCCCCCCTCAGTCCTCAACCTGTCTTCTCTGTCTCTTCTCCGGTTCTCTGTCTGTCCTGATGGAATGGTCACGGGTTAAGACCTCACAGCACTTGTTGCTGATGTGCGTATGTTATGCATCATGTGCATTCTCTCTCTCTCCCTGTCTCTCTCTGTCTCTCTTCTGTATTGTTCTTGGTTTTTTATCAGTGTTCCATATGTATGCGGAGCCAGTTCAGGCTTTCCTAGGGCCCTAAGCAAATTTTCGATGAGGGGCCCTCCTACCTGAATTTTGTGTGACAAATGACCATTTATTTACAGTTGCACCTGACTCTCTACTAGTATTTTTCCTCCTTTTTTGGCTTAAAAATAAACAGGCATAAACAGAACAAAATGAAGTGTAAACAAACAATATTTATAAAAAAATCTATCTATATATATAAATAAACAGCTGCAGCACTTAAGAGAGAATAGGAGGAAAAGAAGCAAACATAACTGTTTATTCTCCAGCTTGCAGCCTTGTTTTACCTTAAATTATGCAGTAGTTTAGTCCAGGCACCTGTAACTGCATAACACTGTGTGAATATCGTGACAGCATTTAAAGGCTAAGCACCACTTAATGGACCTCCATGAATATTTCACATTATTGTAGTTGCTGACATATATAAGTATTGATTAAAATGAAAATAGCTGCTTAATTTGCTTTAAAACTGACAATTTTATTAAATTGACGGGAAAACCCGAGCTCGCTCCGAAAATTCTTGAACGCAACCGTGACGTCACTGGTGGACAACAGCTGAACAACGCCGCGGTAAAACACCGTTATGACCGACTCTTATGACAGTATCTAGCTAAATAACCAACATTATTCATGACAATAGCCTAGCAATAAGCTAAACTCAAATGTAGAGGTACCGTTATTCTTGTAAATGTGATCGAAGTCGAACTCGAATTCATCCGACACTATAAACCTCCGCAATGCAGCTACGTAGCCGAGTATAATCTGAGCCACCGAGTTTAGCAAGTCAAGCTAACGTTAACTAAAACAGGCGAAGTGAGTGTCCTTACCCTGTTTACCTCCATGTTACAGAGCAAGATAATCCCGCGGCTGTGTTCATAGACTAATATTTATTAACAATCCAACCTCGAGAAGATTGGTCACAGGTTTACCTCACTGCTGTTTCCGCAGCTCAGTCTCGTGGAGTCTTTTTTTTCCCCCCTCTTTTCATATCCTGAAGGATCATTTCGCTTCATCTTCTGATAATGCACTCTATTCCTTGATGCGGGTGAGAGACCAGGGGGCCTTTGTTAATTTGCAGGGCTATATGTAGTGTGCATAGTGAGCGTATAGGGCCATCCGGCTCTGTATGTATGTGAACCAAATGATCACTTGGTAGAATGTTGGTGTTTGGAGTTGAGGATTCTTAGTCACTTTTATGATTTTATCTGTTTTTTTGCAGTCTTTTTTTTAATATTTTTTTAGTTTAGTGAGGGTTAGCTATGTACTGAAGCTAATGAGAGTTGTTTGGTTTGTTTTTAGCAAGTGTTTAGCCTTGGACTGAACAGCTTCTCTGATGTCTGAGTTTGACTCTAATTCCTGTGCTTTTTGAAATGTCAACATTTGTTTTCTTCTCCCGCTCACATCTTCCCGCACTTGCCACTTTTCATTTTTAATGCAAGATGCCAGTGGACTGTTAGAAAAGATGGTGCCTTTTGAAGTCTATACCTCACATAGCCCAATTAGCTTTCAAGATAGAGGGAGTGTATATCTATAAACACATGGTATGGAGGGTAAAAAAAAGTTATCTCTGCGTCTGTGTGTTGTCTCATTATGAAGATGACTCTTTAATGCTCTCACTCTCTCCTGCTGCCAGCCTGTTTTCCACTCTCCTCTGAGATTATCACCACTCTATGGGGCACACGCAGTGGCACCTGCCAGCCGGCTCTGCCCAACCCATCACCTCTACTCCCACACATCAGAAAACACACACACACACAATCACTCACTCACTCACTCATTCACCTTCGGGAATGTACACAGCAGCCTCCTTTTTCCACAGCAACAAGCAACAGCTATAACCTCTATATCACGCCTCACCTTTCCACCTCATGTCTCTGCAGAGATCACTAACACACACATGAACTCACTCATCTTCACACTCTCCCACCACCCGCATGTACAAAGCCCATATAGAAAAATACCCAAGCAGGTTTTAATTCTGCATTCACACACACACACACACACACACACACACACACACATATATACAGAGACAATGTAGTGTCTAGGGGTTTAGCTGTTGTCTGTCACCCCTCTGCCATCTGTTGCTGTCTAATTTCTTATTCCGTTCTGTTCCTGGGAGACTTCTCATGAGACACTTGCTGAATGAAATATGGTGGTGGGCTGCCTTTTGTGCCACGTGGCTGTTCCTATACCTACCGTGTCACACTGTCTCATCTGGCTCCTTTCTGCACATATACAGCTTGAAACACAGTTTGTTCTGTTCCTGTGTATGCTTGTTAGTGTGTTTATGTATTTGCAGGAACAACCTCCTGTGCGTATGCTAAAGTCTGTTTCTTTAATCTGTTCTACATTCTGATCCTTCTTCAAATCGATAATCACCTAAAGCCGTAAAGACCTGACACTCTCTGTCATACAACTGACATTGTTGACTGTTTTTTTTTGATTATTTTCAGATTATTAAAAGTGTGGAAATATAGCTGACAGAATCCTGTGAGCTGTATGTTACATCATTTTTGTTAAACATACTCTATGGTTGGTAGTCTCGAGGCACCTCACAATATCATTAGATTTGGATTCAAAGTGAGATTATAAAATGACGCTAACGTTATGAATTTTGTCCTGTTTTTGACATTAGCAAGTATTTCAAACTTTTGTGCAGCTTATTTATGATTTCAGTACGTTTACATCAGTGAGATCTTTCAGGTCTTTCCTCCCATGCCAATGTTTTTATAAAGTCTCTGGCTTGGAGTGTGTTTGTTTAATAAGTGTGGAAATGTTGTGCCTATGTAATGATTCACTTAAGTATTTCATCATTTTTCATGGGAGAACTGCAGTTCATCTTTGAATCATTTGAGATTTCTGACCACATGTAAGATGTGTGTATGTCTGCGCTCACACTTTGTCAAGATCACTATCTGTTCTCTGTGTGTGTAATTTTCTGATGCTCTTCTTGCATTAATGAAGTAATTCTTGCTGCACACACCTCAAGAGGATGCTGTAACAATGCAGGAGCAGAGATTATGATGACTGGAGCTAGTTTAGCCATCCTTGGCCTTGAATGGATTCTGTGCTCAACAGTTGTTTTCTTTATTTGCTTGTGCATGTGCAGTCTATCGGTTATGAGGTAATATTCTCATACAGTGGATATCATATATGGAACTAGTCATCATACCTCAAACAGGACGTAGTGAACAGCACAAATCACATTGAATCTGGTTGAGATCCGATCCATATCCCATCTTTGGTTTTGTCTGAACAGCCCGATCGGTATTCCTGTGATGTTTTTGCCAGGCCAGCCATTGAGAAATATATTTAGACTCTGGTCCACAGCTTTTTCATTTTAATTTGGGGTGTTTAGGACATGAAAACAATGGTCAATGCATTTTCGTTTTGAAAATCATCTTAATCCAGGTTCCTGCCTCTGATTTATGTGAAAATAAAACTTTTTATTAGTTTTTTAATAAAACAAAGAGCTTATTTTCTAGTAGTTCTATATTAGTTTCCTATTGTTCATGATGGTATGAAGCTGCATAAATATGGATCATGGAAAATCATTTTTGCCAGCGCTTGTCTCCTTCTCATTGGAGACCTCATGTTCGCAAGAGACCTGGGAACTTTGCGATTAGAGTGAAACGTTCGTTCACGTTTTAATATTCTTCACAGCGTTTAATGCTCTCTTTTAAGCTCATGGATAAGGGAGGTTTTGTGATACAACGCTGCAGTAAAACACCAGTCCAGTCCCCTTCCTTTATTTTAAAAACGAAAGTGCTTTGTATAAAACATCACATATAACAAGTCATATCATTCTGGTCAGAGCCTGAAGCATTGTCCTTTTGCGTGTACGGGTCAGTTTAGGGTCTGTTCAGACTGATCTCAGATATAAGTCATGTATAGATAGTATGAACAGTAGATTTGGGCCACTTTTTTTTTTACCTGCTGTGTGAATGTAGCCCTCATCAGCTGTTCTAGGCTTTGCTTGTCCTCATAAAATGCTGTTAAAAATTCTTCAAAGTGCTTTGCTTATCCAATTAGCACACGCTATACGGGTCCTATCACATACTATCCTCTGCTAATACGGCTCTATGTAACTCATCTGACAGATTTTCTTCAATGAAAGTCATTTTTTTTTCTTACATGATTCCCATGTATAATACAATCCTCATAAAGCCCATTTACATATACCCAGAAATTGATCGTGAGCACATGCCATTTTAAATTAATGCCCCACCAATCCTCATTAAGTATTTACAGTGCCTTTAATGCTCACTAGTGTGTCTACTCGACACAGACCAGCTGTGTGACTTTGTCCCGATAGAGCACATATGTCTTTATGACCCAGCAATTACACACATTGTGTGCTGCTATGCCAGGCCGTTTAGAGCACTTATTGTCTTAAAAAAAATGCAGCCCTGCTTCAGTGACCCCATAAAACCTTCACAACTACAGGTGTCTAATTGCTTTCCTCTCACGCACCAAATTAAGTTCTTAATGTCCCTCATTCCTGTTTGTTTCCGTTAAATAATTAATTCATTTTTCTTATTTATATACTTTTTCATAACTACTCTAACATTATAGTGAGTCAGTTTATGACATGGGACGGGTGTGGTCTTGTACCATCATAATGTTGTATCATTCATCTGTCAGTGAATAACAGGGTGTGTTTCATATTTATGTGCTCGTTAATTTTTCCTTTGCAATTTTTAAATGCAGAACAAGAGAATATAAAGCAGAGCTTGGAATTCCTGTCTGAACGTTGATGGTGATCTGAGATTTGCCTGACTGATAGATGGGGGGAAATGGGAGGAATACACAGAGGGAGAGTGAAAGAGGGTGATGGGGATTATAATTGGTGTTTCGATTCATTTTGTCTTTTATGGGTTTCTGTTTATTTGTGGTAAAATCCCCAGAGGCAGGCTTTAGGGTTTATGTGTAAACAGCTTATGTGGTGATCAATTACTGCCAGTGTGATCTGGGAGTGTGATGCACTTTTTGTTTTGGAAATATCTATTCAGCTGTTGTTTTTCTAAATGCTGCTAAATGCAAAGATTAATGATATGTAACAATTACGGTGATGAATTACAATACATTTTTCTTAGTACATCATGTCTACTTCTACAACGCAACTGCTTACAGAGCAGATTACAGAGGGGTTTAGTAACTGTGCACTAACAGGTTTTTGACTGATTGTTGATGGTGATAAATGTGGTGCTGGACAACCAAAGAAAATTTACAGTTACCTTTTGCTATCTGTATAAATATATAAAAATACTATATCATTTAAATACCATAGGCAAATAAAAACACAATATTTCATTAAAGGTTTTGCAATGAAACTTCTTTTTAACAAAGTGCAAACTGTCCAGTGTAGTTTTTTTTATTTATTTTTTTTAATCTAAACTACTTTCCTCTTATATAACTGAAGTACTGGCCCATGGTCAATACACACTTAGTTACAGGGATCTAGGAGTGCACCTGAAGCATGAACTATTCTTATATTTTTGTCTCATCTCAGCACCAATCATATATAACAGATGCGCTCCATTCACTTGTTTTTAGTGCATAAACATTCAGGAATCTGAAAAGGGGGAGTGGCACTGTGTTTAAAGCGTCCATATTGCTTAAACAATTTCTAGAGTTACTGAGGTGCAGCAGAAAATGGGCACCTATACACATCAAGAGATGGAGATAAAATTATGTTTTACTCATTCTATAAACTGCAATGCTGAAATCATCCATGGACCTGTGGGCTCAATTTGTGTCTTGACTTGTGATTTTATTATGGGCAACAGCTTTCGTAAGAGCTGACTTTAGTTCAAACAATACCAAGTGGTTTCATTGGACCTTGACTGTATTTTATATAAAGTTAACTTAGAATATGATGCCTGCAACATGCTCATAAATGAGTGTTGTCATTGGGAAATGAGTGAAAATTCTTTACAAGTAACTATAACCCTGACCTTACTGAATGTTTATATATTATTTATTATTATATTATATAAGTTGTAGATTATGTACAGGGGTTGGCACGCTGAAACATATTCTATCAGCTTGTAAAGTTAGTTTGTCACAGGGTCGGTATACATGGAGACATTTCAAGTGCTAAGTGTTTTTTGTTTGTTGAACAGTAAACGGCTAAAGGTTAATGCATTGCCAAGTGGCTGCAGTGATAAAATAGTTAGGTTTGTGCGTTAGGGGGAATGTTTTTGAGAACGTGCGCAGGCTACAAATATTTGTAGATAGGGTGAAGCACTAGATTGGAAATTGCTGGTGGACATAGCAAAAAAAAAGCTGTAGGTCCCAGAGTTAACTATATTGGGGCCAGACATGGTGTACTACTCTGAAAGTAAACAAATAGTTTATTTCATATAGTTAACGGTTTCATTTGAGGGTGCAGTAGATGAAACATTTGAAAAGAAGAAGCTGAATTATGCAGACTCTGCTACATCCTTGCTCGCGCAATTCGGCATCTGGGGCCAGAAAGGGCAGCTGTGAAAGATTATCCGAAACAGCTGAAAGGTCTATCAGTGGTTCTGGATAAGGAGAACACAAATTACTTTGGGGTATTGCACTGTACAGATACTATTTTGATTGTTGATGTAGCATGTAAAGTTCACATAGAACTCGCGGCACTGAGCATGCTTTAACGGTGCCATTAGGGATATGTACAGCCTTAGTCACCAGGGAGGTAAAGGGTAAGGTAGGACTATAAACCTGGCTTGGGTCGGGGATGCCAGACTTAACTGTTGAGCCTTCTGGAGGTGTTGTGGGCTTAATTCAGTGAAACACCAATGATGGGAGGTGCCTATCTGATGACCCCTGTGAAGAGCTGGTGTACTATACATTCACAATATGTGGAAAATGGCCCAAAACAAAGGAAACCCTCCCTGAGTGGGTGTGTCCAAACATTTGACTGGTACTGTTTGTTTATGCACTGAAATTGAAGGCGGACTGTACCGTGTCTTATTACACACACAATAATGGTAGTAATAACAATCCAAACACTGACAGTTGTCACAGATGTGTAAATGTGGCCAACATTGAGATGCCACACATTTTATAAGATGTATAGATAGCAATGGTTTTAAAATATTTAGATTGCTGAATTTTTTGTCTTGTTTACCTGACCTCTACCTTTATCACTGGGGCTCTTACACCCAAAACACACAGTAATGAAGTAATGAAGCATTTGCTCATGGGATTTTACCTTGAGACTTTTTATTAAACATTGATCCCCCTCACACCCCACCAATCCATACACCTTCAACATTTCATATCCATATAAAATTGTAAAACTAACCTATTAAATGTTCATTGGACCATCCACAAATAGGATCAGAACTCTTAGTCTGAGCCCCTTAAGAGGATCTAAGTGTCAGGGACACATTTCACAAGTCCTGGATATACCTGGGTATGCAAATATCTACGAGTAGCTAAACAATATGTGAACATTGCTAGTGCAATAATGGTGAGTTTCCTCTCACTTTTACACACATCTTGATGAAACAAAACAAAAATACACCCACAGGTGTTTACTTCATGGTTCAGAGTGTGTAGTTGTTCTCCAACAGCTTTTGCAAAATTAGGGTTCGTCCATTTTCTCATCTCAATAACATTAGCCCATGGGCTCACTCCAAGACAAACTATGATGAAAATGAAATATTAGACTGAGATACATGACTTGAACACAAACTGTGGCCTTAATCAAACAGACCCTGCCTGGCTCTTCCTCTTTATCCATAATCCTGGTTTTTGCTGTAATTGAGTTGACATGGTACAGCTCAAATTAGCATAAAATAAGATTCATATGGGTGGCTGTAAAATAATACATGTGATAAATACTACTTGTTGACCGAAGGAGTAGCAGAGCAGTGCACTGCCCTTCAGCATCCTTGTTTTCACAACTGGATTTTTCAAATCAGAACTGTAAGACTTGCACCCAGTACGCATTGGCCAGCTTCTGGAATGACAGTCTAATTAACCAGTAAGGCTCAAAGCAGTCGGGTGAGAGAGCCAATAGTAATTTCAGCATGGAAATTACGCAACAACAGAAAAACATTCATTCATTCATTATCTGTAACCCTTATCCAGTTCAGGGTCACGGTGGGTCCAGAGCCTACCTGGAATTATTGGGTGCAAGGCGGGAATACACCCTGGAGGGGGCGCCAGTCCTTCAACAGGAAAACAATTTTATGTAAAAGACAATATATGTTTAGGGGATTTTGTTGTAGGATTTTATGATGAATGAATTGATTTAATGATATTTTCATTCCTGTGTGTATCATGAGTGAAACACGTTCTCTGGCAGTGCACTAATGTAGAAATGCTTTACAGCTGAATGACTGCAGCTCTCATTTTTCCTTCTCTCTCTCTGTAGAAATCTAATTTTATACTCCAAAGTTCAGTCCTATGTTGTTCAGTGAGAACACCATGTTTTTGCTTGATTTATTTATGTTCTTCATTTTAGTGTGTGTGTGTGTGTCACCCTGTGAAGGACTGGCGCCCCCTCCAGGGTGTATTCCCCGCCTTGCGCCCAATGATTCCAGGTAGGCTCTGGACCCACCGAGACCCTGAACTCGATAAGCGGTTACGGATTTATTTTTTTTTTTTGGGTCTGTCTTTTTAGACCCATTGCATTCTGAGAGCCTCTCGATGATGAATAGACAGATGCATCTCTGCCTTTTCTTATTGAAAACCTTCTAATAAATAGACAACAAAACCATTTTTGACTGAATAATTCCCTTGAGATCAATAGACTTCACTAGTTTTAAAATGAAATGAGGAGTGTCGTTTGGGTTTCTGGCTTTGTAAGTTGCAGACATTGTTAAACGTGATTTTAAAAATGGGAGGAAAAATATTAAGAGAAAGGAAGCAGCAGCTTGGAGATGTATCAGAGTGTGTTTTCATGTTTGTTGTGTGACAAGAAGAAAGAGATAAAGGAAGCTTTTTCCTTGCACAGTCGTGCTAGTGAATAAATCATTTCACATTGGGGCAGAAACCTCTCTCGTTCTCCCACCCTCTCGGTCTCTCCCCTCTCTCGTTCCTCTCTTTCGTTTTTCTTTGGGAGGTTAATGCATAGGTCACTAATGCCATGCAGAGAGCCTCTTATTCTCTTCTCTACACACCCATATGCCTCCACATCTCTGCTTTTCTGTCTTTATTTTTTTTTTTCAACCCATGCACCTTTATCTATCTCAAAGTAATACTCCTGCCTTTTATGATGTTTTCCCACTCATTTTTCATTATTCTTTATTATTATTGTTATTTATCTCTATGATGGGATGTTATAGTCTTGGCCTGGTTTAGTTTGAAATTCTTGAGTAAACTTGTGCATGTGTGAGCTCATGGTGATGTATAAACAGCATATGAGTGAGAATAGCTGTTCATCTATTTGCATTCACAGTATAATGTAGAGTGAGTGTTTATGCGCTCTTATCTCTGTAAGAAGTGAAGTTTGGCCTGACGGTAATTTAAGTGTTTTGCTGGCTCGATTGAGCTTCAGTTGTTATTCATATTCATTCTTTTTCTCTCTCTCTCTCTCTCTCTCGCACTCTCTCTCTCTGTTTCTCTCTCTCTCTCTCTCTCTCTCTCTCTCTCTATACTAGTGTTGTGTAATGTGTTGGTTAGAGGATGTCTCCTCGCATTCATTTCCTCTTTATCACACTCGAACACATCTGTTGGCTTGCCTCGCCGCCGCTGCCAAACGCAACAGATTATTTACCCAAACAGCCTGCGCTTTTGTGCTGCCGCTCCGCTCCCATTCCAGCTCTCGTTTACATGCAAATTCAGGACGCTCGCTGGAGCCTCCCATACATTATAGCGCTCAGCCGTTTTAATCTGCGCTTTATCTGCCCAAGATTAGCCACATTTTAAACAAGTTCCACAGAGTGAGAGAGAGAGAGAGAGTCCATTACCATTTAAATGCTTATTGCCATTAAGGAGGTGGAGGAGAGAAACAGGAAAAAGAGGGAGGGTATTTAATGGGGATTTAGTGAAATGGCGTTAAAGATGCTAAAGCATAGCTTCTAATCACAGAGCTGTGCTATGATTTACGCTGCCACTCCATCATCAGGTGCAGAGACAAGGGATCAGAGAGAGAGAAAAATGTGGAAAAACAAGTGTAAATCATGGCCTGGAATCATTATGATTATGACAAATACCTGATTTATTAATGTGTATAAAACTACAAAGCAAAGCTGATGAAATGGACAATGGGGTGTGTAGAGAAAAGCAGGTGATTGTGATTGTTATGGTGTACAACTACTACATCTGTGGAACCATGCAGGTCTTTGGGGAAAACACCACTTGTTTATCGGCCTAAATGCTGGCTTGTCACTGAAAACATGGTGTTACCAGCTCTGCACACTTGATTCACTGGGGGTGATGATTTAATCTGACTTGTGAGACAACATTCTTAGTGTGGTGATTTGATTCTGAGAAATCGGATTGCTAGCTAGCACGCTTTCAGTTGCATATATTGCTAAGGAAAAAAAAAGATTGTGCTGTTTGTTAGCTGTCAAGAGCCTTACGGAAATGATTCCGACTGCACCAGGTGATAAAGCTGACATGAGTTTAGAATGCTCCTCTATAAAGCTGTTTTGAGCAGCTTAAAGACTTTGATCACACCCCCTCTCACTGACGAGAGTTGGCAAGGTTTATGATGGATTTCTCATTGCTGAGACTGCAGGAGCGGAAGTATTTAATTGCAAGAGCTGCAATTTTTATTATAGTCTACATTCTTTGGTTTTAAACAAATTTACACCAGTAACCCACAATGTGAAATCCCAGCAAATCAGAAGCAACTTCAGACTTCCTCCAAAGAAGAGCTGACCTTAACTTATTGAAACGGTTAAAGTAACTTCTCACTCCATCTTTTTTCTTTGCAATGCTAGTGGGGAAAAAAAGACAATTGTATGTGTAGGAGTGGTCTGTGTAACGTTCTATAGAATATTTAACAACGAAAGTATCCTATAATTGAAATCCTGGTGTCTTCTTGTGCCTACTGTGTCCCTGTGTGTGTCTGTGACTGGGTGTGTTGCTATAGGGGCTATAAATAATTATGCCAAGACATGTGTTGTTTTTTAAATTAGTTCATGAATGTATTAATTTGGCAGAAGCATGTTCCAAATGTCTGCAAGTGGGCCATTGATGGTTTGAGAGCGTGTTTTAGAGGGCAAGAGCAAAAAAGGAATAGCCCCAGAAAGAGAAATAAAGAGAATGTAAGTTAAGAATTGAAAAGGAGCGGTGGTGTGTGAGTCTAAGTGTATGTCAGTGTGAGTGTGTGACTGTTATGTGGGGAAGCGGCACAAACATGAAAAGCAGAGCTGATTAGGCCTCTCCTCTGCTCTCTCAGATGATGGAGATTGTTTTTAATTATTTTTTAACTGCATTAGCTGCGCCGCTCCCACGGGCTTTAAGCTGACTGTGGCTTCTCTTCTGGCCCCCGCTTTGATGCCACTGATAACAGAGAGAGAGAGGAGAGGGAAGACGCTGCAGCCACATCTTCAAAGAAAGAGATGACAAGATAGCAGCATTAACAGCCCTTCTCGCCTCTCCCTCGCTCACGCACTCTCTTATCACAGAAGGAGAGAGGGATTCGGGGCTTCACTCCAGCACTGGTGCTCATGCAATTAAAGTTAAGCTGGAAGGTGGGGGGGTGAAGAAAAGTGGGACGTTTATGGAAGAGAAGGCATGTAAGTGGAGGATATGCAGAATAGAATTATGGGGTGTTTTTTTGATTTGATATGATCAGCTGTAACAGTTAAGGACTGTGGCTATTTTATACATATTTTTTACACACACACACACAGTTAAACCGGTTTACATTTTCTGTGAAAACTTTATGCCTAAAGGAGAGAACATACTACTTTGTATTCATTCTCTGAAAATTGTATTACACACACAGAATTAGGCTGTATTGTATTATTTTTCATTTTTCAAACTGTATTATAGTATGGGCGGCACGGTGGTGCAGCAGGTAGTGTCGCAATCACACAGCTCCAGGGACCTGGAGGTTGTGGGTTCGAGTCCCGCTCGGGTGACTGTCTGTGAGGAGTGTGGTGTGTTCTCCCTGTGTCCGTATGGGTTTCCTCCAGGTGACTGTCTGTGAGGAGTGTGGTGTGTTCTCCCTGTGTCCGTGTGGGTTTCCTCCGGGTGACTGTCTGTGAGGAGTGTGGTGTGTTCTCCCTGTGTCTGCGTGAGTTTCCTCCGGGTGACTGTCTGTGAGGAGTGTGGTGTGTTCTCCCTGTGTCCGTGTGGGTTTCCTCCGGGTGACTGTCTGTGAGGAGTGTGGTGTGTTCTCCCTGTGTCCGTGTGGGTTTCCTCCGGGTGACTGTCTGTGAGGAGTGTGGTGTGTTCTCCCTGTGTCCGTGTGGGTTTCCTCCGGGTGACTGTCTCTGAGGAGTGTGGTGTGTTCTTCTTGTGTCTGTGTGGGTTTCCTCCGGGTGACTGTCTCTGAGGAGTGTGGTGTGTTCTTCCTGTGTCCGTGTGTGTTTCCTCCAGGTGACTGTCTGTGAGGAGTGTGGTGTGTTCTCCCTGTGTCCGTGTGAGTTTCCTCCTGGTGACTGTCTGTGAGGAGTGTGGTGTGTTCTTCCTGTGTCCGTGTGGGTTTCCTCCAGGTGACTGTCTGTGAGGAGTGTGGTGTGTTCTCCCTGTGTCCGTGTGAGTTTCCTCCGGGTGACTGTCTGTGAGGAGTGTGGTGTGTTCTTCCTGTGTCCGTGTGGGTTTCCTCCAGGTGACTGTCTGTGAGGAGTGTGGTGGGTCCCCCCCTGTGTCCGTGTGAGTTTACTCCGGGTGACTGTCTGTGAGGAGTGTGGTGTGTTCTTCCTGTGTCCGTGTGGGTTTCCTCCGGGTGACTGTCTGTGAGGAGTGTGGTGTGTTCTCCCTGTGTCCGTGTGGGTTTCCTCCAGGTGACTCTCTGTGAAGAGTGTGGTGTGTTCTCCCTGTGTCTGCATGAGTTTACTCCGGGTGACTGTCTGTGAGGAGTGTGGTGTGTTCTCCCTGTGTCCGTGTGGGTTTACTCCGGGTGACTGTCTGTGAGGAGTGTGGTGTGTTCTCCCTGTGTCTGCATGAGTTTACTCCGGGTGACTGTCTGTGAGGAGTGTGGTGTGTTCTCCCTGTGTCTGCATGAGTTTCCTCCGGGTGACTGTCTGTGAGGAGTGTGGTGTGTTCTTCTTGTGTCCGTGTGGGTTTCCTCCGGGTGACTGTCTCTGAGGAGTGTGGTGTGTTCTCCCTGTGTCCGTGTGGGTTTCCTCCGGGTGACAGTCTGTGAGGAGTGTGGTGTGTTCTTCCTGTGTCCGTGTGGGTTTCCTCCGGGTGACTGTCTGTGAGGAGTGTGGTGTGTTCTCCCTGTGTCTGTGTGGGTTTCCTCCGGGTGACTGTCTGTGAAGAGTGTGGTGTGTTCTCCCTGTGTCTGCATGAGTTTCCTCCGGGTGACTGTCTGTGAGGAGTGTGTTGTGTTCTCCCTGTGTCCGCGTGAGATTCCTCCGGGTGACTGTCTGTGAGGAGTGTGGTGTGTTCTCCCTGTGTCCGTGTGGGTTTCCTCCGGGTGACTGTCTCTGAGGAGTGTGGTGTGTTCTTCCTGTGTCCGTGTGGGTTTCCTCCGGGTGACTGTCTCTGAGGAGTGTGGTGTGTTCTTCCTGTGTCCGTGTGAGTTTCCTCCAGGTGACTGTCTGTGAGGAGTGTGGTGTGTTCTCCCTGTGTCCGTGTGGGTTTCCTCCGAGTTTCCTCCCACAGTCCAAAATAATTATAAGCTTATAACTATACGGCTGACCCAAGTAACAATGCAGGCTACTGAAGGAATAAAGATTGTTAGAGACAGACACTTAAAGTTAACCTAAGCGCTTTCAAACCTCTTTCTGCTCTAAGCACATTAATCATATAATCACTATCTGATCTAAGTTTTAAGAAATCAGATTTTATCTGCAGTTTTTACCAGGTGAATAAATAGTTGTGTACAAACTTGACTTTATCAGCACCAACACCTTCTTCTCTGTTCTTTTTGCTTTCCCATTACTTTATGTATCTGTGGTGGCTGAATTATTGTGAAAAACTATTTTTTCCCTTATAAGAAAATTCTACAGGCAAATGTGTTCAGTCACTCATCACTGAAAACTTTCTGTATAATTATTATTCTTCTTAACACCTCCAACTCAGTGTGAAAATTCTTATACAGACAACTTTTCAAACTTGTGTTTAAGTGGCCCGATTTACATGTAGAAGAACTGTTGAGGTGAGTGCACTGAAGGGTTGTGATGCAGAAGCACTGATGAGGGGGTTTTGTATCACGAATGCCAGTCCACGTTGTAACTGACCTCACTGTTCTCCAGGCTAAATGCAGTTAAATCTTCAAAAGTGTTCCGCTGCCTTGTGTTGGTCTCAACAGAGAGTGTAAATGGTGTGACCGCAGGAAAGGTGGACCAACGGCATGAATTATATAAACTTAAATTGTGTCTTGGATTTCAGTTTTGGCCAGGGATTGTCAAGGGATTTTTCTGCAGCACTAGAATATACTATTTATGAGCTGTATGGGCTAGTGAAAATTTAACGAACTGAATGCGTATATCCATATTGTGCGTATAATTCTATCCTCTTTCATTGCACTGTACACCTAACCAGACAAAAAGGAGTAGTGCCCAGTATATTACAAGCATACAAACAAAGTGTAAAAGCAGCCTAATTCTGTGTGTGTAAGAGTGAGGGGAGTAAGGGCAGTGTGTGTGTGTGTGTGTGTGTGTGTGTGTGTGTGTGTGTGTGTGTGTGAGAGAGAGAGAGAGAGAACATTAAGGGCAGGGTGTGTGTGTGTACCTGTTTGCAGAGATGGCCTCTACAGCAAATAGACCCGTGCTTGGTTGGCATTTGAAACAGACATTAAGAACACTTGGTATTTAAAGTGCCTTCCATTTGCTTCTGACCTTAATTTTTGCCCTTTAAAAGCACCGATTTGTTGGTGCATGTACTTGTGATTGTGTGTGAGTGTGTTGGTGAGTGCATGTGCGTGCATGACTTTCTGGGCAGTGGTTGACTAGGTGTGGGTGATTTTGCACAGTGGCCAATATAGTAATTCTAATTCTACTGATCGGCCATAACATTTAAACCATCTGCCTGATCTCTTGACTCCAAAACATATCTCACCTTACCAGCCTATGGCATCTGGCACCAGGACATTAGCAGCAGATCCTGTAAGTCCTGTAAGGCCACTGTAGATCAAACATGTTTCTCCAGTCTATCCCATAGATGCTCAACCAGACTGAGACCCGGGGAAGTTGCGGGCCAAATCATGTGTTTTGATTCCTTTCTGCTGTGGTTTACTGTTTATTTTTAAAGCTGTTTGTCTAATACTGAAATCAAACCAGACCAGCTTGCCTTTGTTCCTCATGTGCATTAGTGCAGGGTCAGCTGCTTTCCATCTTTAAATTACTATTTGGAAAAATGCATGCCAGGGACACACCAAATA
The DNA here is from genome assembly GCF_029633855.1 of Hoplias malabaricus. Lineage (NCBI taxonomy): Eukaryota > Metazoa > Chordata > Actinopteri > Characiformes > Erythrinidae > Hoplias > Hoplias malabaricus. Next base: position 23,664,262 of record NC_089803.1, on the reverse strand, counting down.
CCTGCAATTTTGGGGTGTTATATAGTGTTTTTCCCCGCATATAATCAAAAAATGGGTACAGAAATGTTATTGTTTTTCACACATTATACTTAATTAAATCTAATCTTAAACGTCTGTTTAATACCCATCTTCACTCAAGGATTTTTCACATATGAACCCAGTAGTTCCAGAGAATTTCATCTGTACATTTTCCAGTGTTTTTGTCCGTTTCTTGCTATAAGAGGCTTTTTGTCTGTTTCACTCTGAATATCATTAGACTACCTCCAAAGTTTAAGATTTATGTGTGTGTGGTGTGTGTGTGTGTGTTTTGTCAGTGTCTGTCTCTTATTCTTCATTCCCTTCATTCCCCTGCAGGCACATTTAATTTTTCACAGTGCCCCTGCTGTCGCATGGAAATGTACGTTGTTTTTTTCCCCCCTGTCCCTTCTCTCTCTCTCTCTCTCTCTCTCTCTCTCTCTCTGACTCTGACTCTCTCTCTCTCTGTCTCTCTCTCTCTCTCTCTCTGTGTCTCTCTGACTGACTCACTCTCTCTCTCTCTCTGTGTCTCTCTGACACTCTCTCTCTCTCTCTCTCTTTCTGTGTCTCTCTGACTGACTCTCTCTCTGTCTCTCTGACTCTCTCTCTCTCTGTGTCTCTCTGACTGACTCTCTCTCTCTCTCTCTCTGACTGACTCTCTCTCTCTCTCTCTCTCTCTCTCTGTGTCTCTCTGACTGACTCACTCTCTCTCTCTCTGTGTGTCTCTCTGACACTCTCTCTCTCTCTCTCTGTGTGTCTCTCTGACACACTCTCTCTCTCTCTCTCTCTTGCAGTAGTGCCTGTTTTATTATCTCTTTTCCTTTTTTCTTTCTCTTGGTTTTGCCTTCTATCTCTTTCTGACTCTCTCTCATGTTTGCCTTTTCTCTGGTCCTGATTTGGGAACACTCTGTTACTCTTTATTATGTCAAACTTTTTATCTCTGTATTTGATTATGCATTTCTCCCCTGTTCTCTCTCTCTCTTGTTCTCTCTCTATTTCCCTCTCTCATTAATCAAAGCAAGGTATTCCACTAAGTCTCGTACTTGAAAACCCCCTCAAGACATTCAGACATTTTGTCCATTTTCAGGTACCTCACTGCCTCTACACCCCCACCCCCCAACAGAGGTCTCTGAATTTTTAAACTGTGTTTGAATTAAAAATACACGAGCGACAGAGAGAGAGAAGCTAGGAGGAAAAGGGAGAGATACCCATTTCTAACTGTACTTTTGCATTCATTTCTAAAACAATCTCCTCAATTATAGATGCTGCATATCTCTATAACCTTCTCTCAATCTCTTTCTCCACATACATTCTTTTCAATGGTGATTTAAACTTTAGACTCGTCACAGTGAGTGTTGCAAGTGGAGTCTGTTTTGGGTGGTCTCTAAAGCATAGACCTGAATGTTAAAGCATATTTCTCTTTCTTTCTTTTCTATCCAATTGTGGACATGAAAGCTAGCTTGAGACAAGGTTTCCTGCAGAGTATTTTGCAGAGGGATAAAATATTTATTTATTTATTTATTTTAATTGAAATCACAGTTTGAAAGAATGCTATTTTCAAAATACAATCACGGCAATGTTTAGTTGTAGCCTACACTTTTTTAAACTTTAAATTGGCATACTTAGTTTATATATAACAGAGGCAGCCAAACACAGCTGTGGACATGCCATCAACCAAAACTAAATACTCAAAAAGACCTTGTACAGTCAACGTTTTGGAATTGCATTCCGATGACAAAAGCATTTAGAATAGGAATGTCCCAAACTGTCCTTCATGATTTGCCTTGTTCCACTTTGTGTTGCGTTGTATCAACAAGTAAATATGATGTGCATTTTTACTGTTTTTTGTCTCCCCCCTTGCAAGAAGCAAGGGAATGTTTACACTTTTATTATTATTATTATTATTGAAATGTAGGAAGTGTAAAATGAACACTTCTGTCTAATTCACTTATGTCACAATCATAAAGTACACTTGTAACGCTCAAGCAAGCACCCCTTGCAGCACAGCCATCGCCTGTCAACACCTAGCACTTTAACAACACTACTAAACCCCATTAGCAAAACCATAGCCACCAATGGAAATACCATAGCAACGACTCTTTTAGCAACCTGAGGCACACCTAGAAACAGAAAAGCATCCACTTAGCAATCATCTAGGAACTCCCTATTTACACCTGGGCAGCCAATTGGCGACACCTTACCAACAACATGAAACACCATAACAAGCGACACAACAGTAAATACCTGCAACACAATAGCAGCCAACTGAAATACCTTAGCAAAGGCTATAGTAATCACCTAGAAATACTTCAACCTCTACTTAGCACCACTATATCAACCACCTGGGACACTTTAGCACCCACCTGAGATTCCATAGCAACCACCATTAGAACCACTTAGCAAGTCTTTCACTATACTGACCACAGAGCACCAGCATATGAACTGCCTGGAATGACTTAGAAACACCTGGGAGCCATTACATCTGCAGTGTTTCTGTTTTAAAAAAGATGCACTTTTCTAGTTTAATAAGCAGTTCTAAATGTCTGCTGTTTTGCACTACTTTAAAGTAGAAAGAAGCCCTTTGCCTGTTTTCAGTTAACAGAGTTACCACGGTAACAGGCTGAGTGATGCTTAAAATGCTGCTGGTGATGGGGGGAAAAAACAAGTTTGTTTGTAGATTTTTTTCATGCAAACCCTAGTAAGACAGATTTCAAACCTCAAATATAATGATTTAGGTCTATTCATGTGACACTCACAATACTGTTTCTTTGTTAACAGATTTGTAACCATATTAAAAATGACAGTATACTACTAATCACAGTGTTTGCCTCAGTGCAAGGGTCTTTCTGTGTTCATATACTAAATAAAGTCTGTCAATAGCTTTCAGCACTGGTAAAAAAAGGAGCAGAAGGAGGTCTCAGAATGAAGCAATGGGTGATTTAATCAGAACAACTCTAATTATGTTGTTTGTGTCACAGGTGTTTACTTTTCTGCCTGTTAGGGAACGCCAAGCCAGTCTTTCTGAGGATCCATGGCAACTCCTTGGACTTGAAGGTGTTATCTCCTGTCTTTAAAGAATGTATTTGTTTGCAATTCTTTTAAGTCATAAAGTGTTGTTTCATACACAGTGCAGTAAGAGATGACTATCAAAGTGAAGTATTGATAAGAGAGAAATGAGATTAGTGATCAAAAGTGCTGGTAAGCAGTGTCAGACCAACAGGGAGAGAAATAGAGACTGTGAGACAGGGTGAGTGTGTGTGTGAGAACTTGTCTCAGCTGTCATTGCTGTATGTGAGATGTGTTGCCGTGGCAGCTGGCTGATTGTGATTGTCCCTCTGTATTTGGTGCTTGGTGATTTCCACCTGCACACAAACTGGGAGCGATGGAGCGAAATAAAGAATGAGTGCGTTGGGGAAACCAGGCGCTGTTTTGTTCCCTTATCTGTCTCTCTCACTTTATCTCCATTTTCTCATCCAACTACAGATCTACAAAGAGAGGGCAATGCGGTTTTTTTCACATGATAGCTCATGACCATGTTTTGTTGTTTTTGTTCGATATCACATTCAAATCCTCAGATTTATGTTTATAAACATGACGTCATACCAATGTGTGCTATCTCAGTCTTCAGTTTGTTAATAAAATGAGAATAAAATGAGTATAAGAAATACTTATACACACCTTCAAAACTTTAGTCTGGGATATTGATAGCATTTTCTGATGGCCTCGACACTGGTAATCCAAATACAATTACAAGAGACGGTAGAGTCTGGAGTCTGGGGTGTTTAGTATCAGCTTTCATTTCCTTTTTAATATGTTGGTGATATAGTTTTTAAAACTTTACCACACATTTGGCTTTTCATTTTGCAAGTGTGGCTTCAGTATCATACTGCTTTTTTATTTCCTGACATTATTGGCAGTCTATCGTTTGTTTTACCACCGAGTCAGGAGTCGTCTTTTGTTTTTCTTGAAAACAGGCATGAGATATGCACTTTCACCCTCACAAGGCATACACAGCCTCATTGAGAGACACGCATTGTCATTCCACCATAGGCACATGTATAAACATATCCCTATGAACCTTTTCTGCACACAGCCTGTGAGCTGTGTGCATGTCCACAGAGGCTTGCTGCTGAATACTGCATGCCACTTAGAGCTGAACATGAACAAGCATTCAGCGAGATAGGGAGACTGAGTGAATAAAGCATGTTAATGCATCTGTCCGTCAGTACATCTCCCGCTGGGAGAGAGAGAGAGGGAGAGAAGAAAAACGATGGAGAGAGTAAAAACATGAAAGGTGTGTGTCTGCATGGAGTAAAGCCAGACAGGTTTCTAAATGTGCTTTAAGCTTGTCAAGTAGGAGCAATTGACAAACTATTCAAAACATGGAATTAAAATTCTGCTGTGTGTGTGTATCTCTTTGATTTAGTGCATCTTTTGATTTTAGTGTTTGAATCCCTTCACTAAAAGCTCCTGGTGGACTGTAGATCTTAAGTTCTGTCAATAGGCTGAGATGAGATTTAATGAGCGGGATCATTTCTCACACTCGGGGGTTCTCCACTGACCTATAATTCAAACAGCCAGGATGCAGCTCTGCACAGTGAGATCAGTGTTTGTCTTTGTGAACTTGGGGTATAACTCGGACCACAATGATTCAATTTCACTTCATTTTCAAATGTGAAAAACAAGATGTTGTCTTGTGCTTTGTCCTTGCAAACTTCATGTCCTTAGCATTTAACATTTCTGTTCTTTTGTAGTGGTGTTACTGAAAAATTAAACCGTTAAATAAGATGATCTAAGTCACTTTAACTGTGTATCATATCGCAGCTTATAAAATGACAACTTAAATAATTCCAATTCACCACTTATAGACTTAATCCTACAGTTCTGTACCCGTCCTGTGCGTGTTCAATTGGGACTATGAAAATTCCCCTGTTCAGTGCTTCACTATAAAGTGCACTTCAGTGCCACAGCTCCCCAAGAAGACGCACACTTTGGAGTGCACACTTCACACAGGGTGAGTTATCTCATTATACGGCCCATATAACACTAACTGTCATCCGACTGTCGCTTAGCACCCATGAGACAGACACACACACACACAGAGAGAGAGAGAGAGAGAGAGTACTGTCACAGTCTGTCAGTGTTTGGGGTTGTGTAGGGAGGTTGTCGTTTAGGGCTGAGTGCTCATAATCCTGCTAATCTGGATTAATTAGGATTTAATTCTGTAATCTGATCACAATGATCCCTGTATCAGCAAACTCCCTATTTATCACTCACTCTTTGTATCTGTCTGTCTCTGTCACTTTCACTTTATTCAAATGTCATTAAATATGGCCCTGTATGGCCACATTATTCTTGTATGAGGTGTGTGTGTGTGTGTGTGTTAAAGATGTATGTCATCACAGCTTGTGCTCTGACTCAGACTGAAATGTACCACTTTTATTTGGTTTTCTCACAAAAATCAAAAATATGTTTTGGTTCAACCTGTATGTGTTTGAAAAGTAGACGGTGTCTGTGGTGAGTTTATTATGTAGGACATTAAAAGGTTTTATTTTACTTGCAGGAGCACAGGCCTCTACCATGCTCCGCCTCCAGTGGAAATTATGTAAGAAATCCAATCACAGGAGATGCATTTAAATGGCAGGTGTGAATGGCTGTGCGTTTTTGAGTCATTTGTGATTTGAATCACCCGAGACACATTCAATGCCCGGGGTGAACGGAGCCTATGATGTTTTACACACTCATCACTTTGTTCAGAAGGCTGACGTATGACTTTTATTCACCCCGTTTAGTTTTTGCGAACTTTCTCAGGTGACTGGTCTCTGCCGCTTGCATGGTGGCAGCAAAGGTGACGGATTAGTTGCATCTCAGCAACTAGAACTTTCTGACAAACTGGATGGGTTTATCATCTGCTTTGTCATGCGCTTTGCTGAATCTCCAAAAGCAGCTCAAAGTGAGTTATAGACATCAAAGCTGTGTGTGATAGAGCTCATGAAGTTTCAGCTCCGGGAAAGTTTTTGTGCTCCTTTTACTTTTGTAAAGTGTAGAATAGTCCAATCAATATTGTTTGCACGTTGTATAAGGAGCCCAAACCACTCTGTAGTTGGAGATGTTCGGTCTGCTCCCCCTTTCCTTTTGTCTGTGGTGTATAGTTTTGATGTGTGGGGGGCACTTATCTCCTTTGTGTTGTTTGTTTGTGTATAGCAGCCTTGTTATTGCAGATCAATTCAATATATAAATTATCTTGAAACGGTAGGTCAAACTAAAGAAATCCCAGTTAAATCTGGGATATGTGCAATATGAACAGGGGATTCATGGTATTTGGGTGGTGTAATTTAGCAGGAGTGTTTGAGAGAGAGATTTTTCAGGGCTGGTGTGGAAGGTCCGTTTGTGAGGTATAGTGTGAGTCTCATTATATCCAGCCCTCGGGCTCCAAACCTTTAAAACACACACACACACACACACACACACACACAGAGAAAGAATGTGATATACTTATGTTACTCTTTCTTACCAGCTTTCGACATATATCTATAAATATATATATATATTTTTGCAAACTCATACAGCTTGCTATGTCTTTCATTGTCTTCTGTAGCTCTCTGTCTGTTTCCTCTCCCCCTCTCTCTCTCTCTCTCTCTCTCTCTCTCTCTCTTTTCCCTTCCCCTCCCTCCACCCATATCTGTGTCCATTATTCTCTGGCAGACTGTAGCTGCTGGTCACTGACATTGAGCTGCTGTGCTGGATGCCTTTGTGATGGCTTTATATTTAGAAGTGCACATTAATGTGTTTGTCTTTCTGCATTAGCGAAGCTGTGTGTATTAGCTTTTTGTTTATGCCTGTCTGAGTGTGTATCTGCAGGCATCAATGTCTCGGACAGGCAGACCAGCAGGCAGGAGCTGGGTCTAATGATGTTTTTTTATTAATATGTAATTAAAGATTTATCCTTAGCTTGCAGGCCATTCCACAATTCTCCAATTCCTCGACTCGTAAATCTAAAATTCAAAACCCTCTGCTCGGTCTGTCTCTCACTAAGCCTCATCTACAAAAACTTAGTTTTTGCTGAAATTGTACTGTTGTATTGTATAATTTAAATTTTGAATTGGCATATTATTTGTTTTCGCATTGTTTCCCTGCTCTGCACACCAAATTCAACTGGAAGGCTGCTTGCCAAACCCTTCTTACCGACCCATGTGTTGATGTGTGTATGTCCCTAATGAGAGTGACTGTTCAAACGAACTCAAACCCTAAACACAAAAGGCTAAAGCTAAAGTGTCCTAAAGCCAGCTACCCAGCACTGAGTAGCTTAAGATTATTATTGTTTTTAAAGCTCTACAAATAGTCTTTCTGTATAAGCTTTGGTGATCAGGTTTGGGCAGGATTTGTCAAACTTATTAGCAACAAAGATTAGAGCTTGAACATTTTGCAAAAACCCTGCCCAAACCAGACTAATCGCATCAGTGTTTAATCGATTGCTTAAACAATGTTTAATCTGGCACACTGCGATCCCTTATTTTGGCACCGTAGTCCACCAGGCCACCCTGATCATGTTAGAAGTTTATATATACAGGGGGTCGTCGACTTACGACGTTGATCCGTTCCTACGTCACGTCATAAACTGATTTTCGGTGTAAGTCGGAACATGCGTACATACTGTAGGTAAATAACATACTGTAAGCACTTATCCTATCCTAACACCTATCCTCCTCGGTCCCGAGCCGCGTAACCGTGTATTCACCAAACACGAAGTTCGCGTTACAACGTTTATGACGCAAAACCATTTAAGTCGAAACAAGGCTTTATACAGTAAATGGGAAATGTGTCGTAACCACGAAACACCGTAACCTGAGGACCTCCTGTATATGGTTTTGTACTTCTAAAAAAACATTTTCTCCCATTTTAAAGGATGTTTGTGTCACAATTCACAGCCGTTCACCTTCTTGTCAAACTATTTAGCTACATATCATAGCCATTATTAATAAGCGTTTAAACCACAGTATTAGCACTAAGCCTGGCCAAGTGAGGAATAGAAGAAAGCAATTATCCATCTTTTATAAATTTAAAAAGGGGCACATTTTTGGAACTTTTTAATCAAACCTGGACTAAAGATCATATTAATAAATGACATTTCAAATAAATCCGTCTGTGTTTGGCAATACACTCCAGATAAGATCAAAGTAGTATTAAACTGTATCACACCTTGTCATTGCATCGTGACTGGAATGTTGGCTTGAGGCTAGAGTGAGTGTTAGATTGGAAATCATTTTCTTTGTTTTGAAAAATATATGACTGTAGACATCTGGTTCAAATAGTACAGAACTGTATCAAATTGGCAGCCTTTTGTAGCAACTGCTAACCAGCCTCAATCTGCCGCAGTTAATTTAGTCTCTGGTGTATATTGTAACAATTCCATTTGTTCAGATTGACGTTTCTGTCCATTTTGGTAGCTTTTATAAAAAACCAGATCTACTCTTGCTCAGATGTCTAAAGAAATTAGGAAAACATTAAATAGTAATTTGGTCCACAATAAAAAAATAAATAAAAATGAACCTGGCTTTGTAAAAGCGGGCAGTCATCAGGAAGTAAATTGCTTTAATAGTGAACAAGTTCACACAGAACAGAGTTGAGCTGTAGTCAGAACTTGTTTCTGTGAGCTTCTGAGTTGAGTTTCTCTGGGTGTATTCAGGATTGTTTCAGAATTTCAGCCTAATTAAAGCTGTGAACAGAAAAATGTGAAGTGAGTGTCTGGTTCAGCTGATAAACAGCACCAACAGCTTGTCTCAAAGCTTTCAGAAAGTTGTGATGTTTGTTCGGCTGGGAGATATTTGTTGAGAAGTTTTTCCTGTGCGTTTGAAGCTGAATTACAGAATCGATGATATACAAGAACGTGTTATAGGAGTCTTGGTTTATGAAACATGATCAACTGCCTGCAGTGTAGTTTGTGTGTTTGTTTCTGTGTGCACGTGCATGCGTTTATGGTCGTGTGAGCAGAACTGGTTAGCAGGCAGAATCACTGATCTCTGAACTCTGTCATGGTTATTTGTATAGAGATATATATGTGTGTGTGTTTATTCAGGGCATCCGTTGCTCATGGTTATTTTGCCTTTAACTCTCATCTGCCTGCTGGTGCTGAAACACTAACACACTTTCACAGCCTCTTCCCCTCTTCATATTTCATGCTTTTATGCCATCCACTTCATCTTTCTTTATCGCTCCTTTAATCTTAACCCTCTCTCCACTTCATCTCCTTCATCTCTCCTACTCCCATTATCTGTCTGCTGCTCCTTCTATCTCCCTGTATCCCTTGCTCCCTTCATTTTTAGTTTATGCATGCTATCGCTTCATCTCTCTCACCCTATCTGTGTCTTTTCTTTGTCTTCTCTTTCCGTCTTTTCTTTTTCTTTTTCTTTTTATTCATACCCCCTCCCTTTCCTCAGCAGGTGCTTCTGTCTTCATCTTTTTCTCTTTCTTACACCCACTCTTTAACACAGTCCTCTCTCTCTCCGGCTGAGAGTTGGCTGGTGGTGGTTTGTGTCTGGTGGCTGAGTCTGAGTGTTTGATACATGTCCTTCATTAGTCTGTGAGATTAGATGAATAAGCTCTTTGGGAAAGTGCTAACGTGAGCTCTGTTGTCGTGGGTTAAGATCTATGCTTCATTTAAAGCCTTCATTTTCCACCTGCCTGAGAGAGAGGTAGATGAGTATGAATAATGCAGGCAGTTTTGAGAGCAGGAGAGTGAAACACATGTTCTCTGGCCGTGCACTAATGTAGAAATGCTTTAGAGCTGACAGCTGAACGACTGCAGCTCTCATTTTTTCTTTCTCTCTCTCTCTCTTTGTCTGAGTTTCTGTTTTTCATCTTTTTTCATATCTTCTCCACTCTTTATCATTTTTATTGTATGTCTGTCTCCCCCTCTGTTTCTTGCTCTTGGTCTCTCATCTTTTTATTCGTTCATTTTTTTTATTTCATGTCTGTTCTCTCTCACCCTTTCTGTCTTTCTCAGTCTCTACCCTCTCTGTCCCCCTTACCTTTCCATTTTGCCAATCCTTATCCTGTGCCTGATGTTCTTTCTCTCCTTTTATCTCCCCCTAACCTTCTCGCACTTTTTCTATCTATAATCTTGTTTGCTTGATGAGACCCATTTCTCTCCCTAAGCAATCTTCCTTTCGCTCTTTTTCTCACTCTCTTTCCCTCCCTCTCTTTTCATCTGTAATTGCGTTTGCTTGATGAGCCCCATAAATTGTGCAGCAGGTGATATCCTGTGCTATTAGTGATTTGAGCTGGAGAAGAGCAAAGCGGACGTGAAGTGGGGGAAAAAAGAATAGGAGAAGAGATGAGTGAAGAGTAGATGAGGGACGAATAAAAGACGTGAGATTAGTAGGGCATAGGGGAGTATATAGAAAAGGACAGGAGAGGGAAGAAGAAAGCAGAACAAAACAGGAGCAGAGGATTGGATTGTAGACTGGTGTATGATGGAGGAGAGAATAATGGCGGAGGAGAATTGCTGCTGAGCTGAGGCTTGTTGTTTAATGTGTTTTGTGTGGAGATTGGTAGTGGTGCTGATTTCAGTCTGTGATGAGACTGGCACTCAGATACAGTCCAGCTCTACTGCCCTCTGCTCCAGCACTCTGTTACCACTGCGCAATATCACAGCTCACTGACCTCTTCTCTCACCCCACCTCTCTCGCCCTCCATCTATCCCTCAGTCTCTCGCCTTTCCCCTTGCCTCTCTTTCTCAATTAAATTCATTTAAGTTTCTCTCTCACTGTGTGTTCTCTCTTTTCTTCTCCCTCTCCCCCCCCCCCCCCCCCACTCTCCCTTGCACTCACCCCAATCTGGCTCGCTCTCACTCTCATTTACTCTTATTCTCTCCCACTCACTCAGGCTGCTTTTGTCTGTTCTTCTTTTCTTTCTCTCCCCCACTCGCCCTCGCCTTCCACTCTTATTCTCTCTCTCTCTCTCTCTCTCTCTCTCTCTCTCTCTCACTAATATGAGGGTGTGTAGTGAAGGTTATAATTAGTGTGATGATCAGCCCTAGTTCTCAGTGCCTTTATACTGTTAAAAACCTCCAGCCTCAGCTGTGATTTGCTGAAACGGACGTGCGTTTGTGAGAGTGTGTGTTATTCTTAGCACACATTCACTTGCACTTGTAAGCATTGTTCCTCTGCACTTCAAAGGAACAAAGGAGTGAACTAATGGCAGCGTGAAACAGGAAGGAGGAGACTATTCCCTCCCTAATCACATTCACCTACACCCCTCTACCTCTGCTCTCTCTCCCCACCTTGCACTCTCCATGTTCTTACTCCCTATTTTTCATTTCTCATTCTCTCTGTCTCTCTCTCTCTGTCTCTGTGTGTGAGCGTCCTCAGATAGGTGCGAGAGTAGCAGAGTGAATTTGCTTTCCTGTGGAAAAGAAAAGAGAGCAAATTACACTTTTATAGCCTTCTGTCACCATCCCTCGCTCCAGCTATTACTCATCCCTGAGGCAGAGAGAGAGAGCGAGAGAATGCTCCGTCTGCCCAGAGCGGGTTGGGTGGGTGTGTGTGTGTGTGTGTGTGTGTTTGTGTGCACACTCTTACAGGGTTTAAGGTTGGAGGACAAATGTAGGTAACTGTCATTTTGAACTCAATTCAACATTATGGTCTTTATGACTTTGGGAGTGTGTTGGCTAGATTAAGGCTAAAGCCGAGGCTCTAGTGTGCTGATGGACTATGTGTAATGTGTGTGTGTGTGTGTGTGCTGTAATTTACAGTGGCTGGCATTTAAAATCCAATTGTTTCTTTATCTGCACATCTGTCTGCTGTAGATTTAAACTCCAGCCTCCCCCTTCCCCCATGATTTTTCTTCTCTAACATAAAAACACATCCGCATTGAAGCTTTAATCTCACTAAAGAATAATTACTGATTTCAGCCTCAAAGACTCCGATAACTCCCCAGCAGCCACATACACACACACACACACAGTCACACTCCTTTTTATAAGCTGCATGTATATGTTCTGTGTCCTACTGTGGCTGCAGTAGTCAAGGTTAGTTCTAGGGCAGATGCACAAAGTGCATTATAAGCTGTGTCCTTGCAATTTTTAAAATCCTTAAATAATATCGCAGTACTTGATATTTTGAAAGCAGTGAGGTTACAACAGTGAAAATCCCTGGGAAAAGTGCTACTTTTTAAAAATATAAATGTGAAGACTTTATTTTCAAAATACTTTTAATGGC
>NC_089803.1:23344529-23347029 GCF_029633855.1 Hoplias malabaricus | reverse complement strand
ATGGGAGAGAGAGGAGTGAACAATGCACTGTACAGATGCAATATAGATCAATTAAAGCTTATAAAAACAGAGCATAAAAAAAACAAAACTTTAAACACCACCCCTTTTTCCACTTAAAACAAAACTTTGCTCTTTAATTGCGGATGTCTGTGTTAATCCTCCAGGCAGAAAGGTGAGGTTACTTTGTACAGGGACAAGATCCACACCCTCAGATGGATCTGCTGAGGAAACAGGCACGAAAAACCAGGGTTAAAGGTTTAAAGGAAACAAGCTTAGGGGCAGCGTGACCCGACATTCACAGCATAAGCTCAGGCCACTGCAAAAGGCAGGTTCTGAGGGGATTAGTTGCGTAACACTGTTCTTCATAGGTACTGTACAGTTGTATCCACTAGCCGCCTGTGCCACTCTACCTACCTGCAGTTTCTATTCCGCATGAGAATCAGAGTTTCTCTGCTGCCTGCGTAGCTCCGCCCCCACTGCAGTGAAAATAGTGAGCGGCAACCTGAAACATATCTCTTGCTAATATGCAACTATGTACATTTGTTCAATGTAGCTGTCCAAGTTTTCCCTGTTGCTTTCCGCACCCTGTCTCTTGTCAGCGATGAGTTACCCCCAGTTTTGCCCTGTGCTCCGTTAGATACTTGGCTTTTCCAAGGCACAGCTGCCACTCTGAGAAGGTACAGATGACAGGCATGCTCCTAGGGGTTCTTTTGATCACAGAGTGCTGATATTTGACCCTGTTTTAAAGGTGTGTGTATGTGTGGGGGTGCATGTGGTGTAAGGGTTTACGTTTTTAGATAGTACACCTATACAACGGTTGGGAGAGAGTGCACGTAACAAAATAAGTACTAAACAAAACAAACAAAAAAAGTGCTTGCTTTTCACCATTCAGCATTGTTTTTCTTTCATTTTTGCGCACACACAGACCACTATTACTCTCTCTCCCAAACCTGGCTCTTTTCTCTTTCTTTCTTTTGGAGAGCCTCAGGCGACAGTGTCTTTGTGTCCCTTATTGTCCGAGTTGCTCCTCCATCGTGAACACAGAACAGAACAGAGTGAGCAGAAGCGTTAGTTTAGCGTTGTCACTGCGTTTTACTTTACAGCACGGCGGGCACTTTTTCCATTCGCCGCCATATTTACAACAGTGTCCCACTTCCAGTCTCAGAGCTTGTCTTTCTTTTTACCCTCAGCCTTTTTCTGTCTTCTGTTCTCCCCCTCCTCCTCTTTATTTTCAACTCTCTTCTCCTCCCTCACATAAAAAGTGGTGCACTGCTTCTGAACCTTTTTTTTTTTCAATCTGTTTTTGTCTCCCTTTCTGAGATTGGAAAACAAAAACCACAAGGATGAATAAGACAGAGGTGTCAACAGCAACCTGAACTAATAAGGGGATGGAGTGATAAATCCTGTCTTTCCACTCTCTCCTGCCTCTATCGCTCACACACTCCCACTCTTTCTGGTGAGAAGAGTGAGTGGCCAGGCACTGTGGGGCATGGAGCAAAACGAATCACTCGTATCATCTCATCAATTACATCATCAAAGAGAATGGCTTTGACGGAAATCAGTCTCAAGGCCAAATTTGAAAGAATTAAACATGGACGCAGTTCAAAGATCGTAATTAGAGGCTTCCTACAGTCTCAGGCAGTAGGAAATATTGAAATATTTAAGAGACGATCAAATAAAAAAATACATCAGGAAATCTGCACCAATGACCTGATTAACCGCTCGAGTCCTCGCAGACTCCTGTTGAGATCTCTGTCTTATAAACAAGTCTTTTTTAAGCCCTTCCTCTCCCTGTCTACTCATCGTCATCTTTCCCTTTCTCCCTCTTGTCCTTCTTCTCCTTCTTCTTCTTTTTCTTCTTTTTGGCCTCCTCTTTCTTGCCGAAGGTGATGAAGTCACTCTTGTCGTCGCCGTCCTGCCCCTGTCTGATGGAGATGATGGCAGGAGAACCAGGGATGATAAAGGCTTCAGGTGGGACTTCGCCAGGCTTCAGATGCGGAGGGGGTCCACCAGGGCCTGGACCGTATCGGAAATGCCAGCTGTTACTGTCTACTCCAGCGCCTACTGGAGGAGACACTTCCCCACCTTCATTATCTGGAAGAGAGAGATGGAGAAAGGCTGTTATTAACAAAATATAATGATGTCTTTTAGTTGCATGTGACTCATTCCATTGGAAAGACAGTCAAGAAGATGTTTCTGTTTGAGTAAACGCATGCCTTAGCTAGAGTGTAGCTTAGTTCTGTACGATACTGTTGTGTTAAATTAGATACGTATCTCACTGTTCCTCTCTCAATATGCCACCATTCAATGTTTCATGGGGTTTTATTTTTAATAATAAATATTGAGCTTGGTTTTAATGGCACTGATAATGTACACAATGTACACAACACCCCAACAGTATATATGGAAGTGAACTGTAACCCAGCCTTTAAGTTCATGAAGCCTCTGAACTGTTTTCTCTCCCCAGGTAACCATTCAGATTTCATAAATGACAGCATTC
>NC_089803.1:23244122-23249430 GCF_029633855.1 Hoplias malabaricus | reverse complement strand
TGAGATTCTAAAATGCACCAGTTCAAAATTCCCATTAGCCGCTTTAAAGCTGTTCAATCTGGTTCTGAGTGTAGGTCAGTTCCCTGAGATCTGAAGCCGTGGACTGATACCAATCTTTAAATCTGGAGATAAATTCGACCCCAATAATTACTGAGGCATCTGTGTGAACAGTAACCTGGGGTAGTTACTGTGTAGTATTTTAAACTCTAGATTGTTAGCCTTAATTATGAAGCACAGTGTCTTGAGTAAAAGTCAGATTGGATTTTACTAAATCACCACACGTCTGGTCATATTTACACCCTACACACCCTGATTGACAAATACGTTGTTCAAAATAAAACCAATAAAATATAAAACCAATATATTTGCATGTTTCACTGACTTTAAAAAGGCATTTTATTCCATTTGGCACCTGAGTTTATTTTATAAAATTTTACAAAGTGATGTAGGGCGTATTGCCCTGTGAAGGACTGGTGCCCCCTCCAGGGTGTATTCCTGCCTGGCGCCCAATGATTCCAGGTAGGCTCTGGACTCACCGCGACCCTGAACTGGATAAGCAGTTACAGATAATGAATGAATGAATGTAGGGGGTAAAACCTATGACCTGACTAAATCAATGCATACATCAAACAAATGCATTATAATAATTGGCCACAAACAAACAAACTCCTTCTCTCAGAAGTGCGGAGTGAGACAAGGCTGCTGCTTAAGCCCAACACTATTTAACATTTATATTAATGAATTGGCCATGATTCTGGAGCGTTCTGCAGCGCCCGGTCTCACTCTGCACGACTCTGAGATCAAATTCCTGCTCTATGGAGATGACCTGTTTCTGCTGTCCCCCACAGAGCAGGGTCTACAGCAGAACCTGGACCTGTGCTGTCAGAACTGGGCCCTGGCAGTCAACCAGAAAAAGACTAACACAATGATATTTCAGAAGAGATCCAGATCTCAGGGAGCAACACACACATTTCTATTAGGCACAGACTAAATCAGTCACTGTTCAAACTACAATTATTTAGGCCTCAACATCAGTTCCTCAGGGAACTTCCATCAAGCTGTGAATGAACTGAGAGGAAAAGCACGGAGGGCTTTCTACGCCATAAACCAACACATTCCTGCAGAAATCCCAATCAGAACCTGGCTAGAGCTGTTTGAATCTGTAATTGAATCTATTGCCCTTGTGAAGTGTGGAGGTGCACAGGAGCACCACATACAACACATGCAGGGCAGAATTAGGCCAATATCCACTCATTATAAAGATACAAACAAGGGCGACCTTAAACACAGCAACCCCAACTTGTACCGTTACAAAGCCCTACAGCACTAAGAGTTGAGCAAAGAACACAATCCCCTCACTCAGCTGGTCCTGAGCTACAGTTCCCACCCTCCCTAACACACACTAACACACACCCACTAACACACTCTAACCCTCAGCCAGTACAGACACTATAGGGAATCTCAAATTAAATCACAGAGTAACATGCAGTATTATCTGGCCCTAAAGCGGCAGTACACTGTAGCACAGTGACTGACCAGGTACAGACTCAGTCAGCACGGTCTGGCTATAGAGACGGGCAGACACAGACAGACCTGGCTGCCTCAGGAGCAGAGACTCTGCCAGCTGAGCTGCACTTCCTCACAGAATGCCCAAAGTACACTGAGATCCGCAAAGAGTTCTACACTAAATTTAGCAAAAAACACCCGTCCTTCACAGCCCTGACCCACACAGACAGACTCCCGTATCTCCTGGGAGAACAGAGAGAGAGCTGCACTCTCGCAGCCCGATACGTCCTCGCCTGCCATTGCAAAAGGGACAGTCAGTGACCCTGTCAATCACCCAAACACACACACTCTATGACCCCATGTATACCTTTTCCCCCCGTTCCAGTCACTGTTACTAATGATAAATGTTACTGTTTCCAAGTTTCTAATAAGTTACACCCTGTATGTATTTAATTCAAAATTTGATTGTTTACTTCAATATTTATGTTCTTCCTAAACTTTTAAAATTGTAACCCAGGCTTTGGCAATACAAATGTAAAATTGTCCTGTCAATAAAGCACCCTGAATTGAACTGATAAAGAGAGAGACAGGGCGGAAAGGTGGCGCAACAGTTGGAGTTCGAGGTTGGAAGTGTGGAGGTTGTGGGTTGTAGTCCCACTCCGGGTGACTGTCTGTGAGGAGTTGGTGTGTTCTCCCTGTGTCCGCATGGGTTTCCTCCGGGCGCTCCGGTTTCCTCCCACAGTCCAAAAACACACGCTGGTAGGTGGATTGGCGACTCAAAAGTGTCCGTAGGTGTGAGTGTGTGAGTGAATGTGTGTGTGTCTGTGTTGCCCTGTGAAGGACTGGCGCTCCCTCCAGGGTGTGTTCCTGCCTTGCGCCCAATGATTCCAGGTAGGCTCTGGACCCACTGCCACCCTGAACTGGATAAGCGCTTACAGATAATGAACGAATGAATGAAAAGAGAGAGAGAGAGAGAGAGAGAGAGAGAGAGAGAACATGAGGTCAATTGTCAGCTGAAATACCAGCTCCCCTGTACTGCACATTTCCAATATTCTCTTGTTCAGAAAGTATAGTAAGCAGTCCATATATATATATTAGTCATGCTAATTGTCTCCATTGCCATCTTCATTCTCAGAAACCAAGCTTAAACCCGAATTTATCATTCTCCATATAGCCACTGAAAATGTATTGAAGTTCACACAGTCCAGTGCAGCACATAATGTAGGAAACTGCTTTAAAAACCAGCAGCTTTTCATAATGTAACACTGATAATGACAGAGTTTAAGATCAGGCCATAAGAGAAAGGTCCGGTACATATTGTGAATGTGTGTACAATGTGCATTGTACATTGTTTACAGTTAAATAAACATTGGTATACTGAATATTTACATATAAGTCCAGTTTAACATCTGACTGACCAAGGCCAGAAATGACAAACTGAACTCATCTAAATTCTAAAGGAAATCAGACAGACTTTAATCAAAACAATCGATAAAACATTACCATAAAAATACAAGAAACCGTTCACTTTACTCCAACAGTTGTCCAAAGCAATGGGACACGTAAGGCCTTGTGAATAACACCACATCCCTGATTTGGCCACAGCCACAAGCTGGAAGTGAGCATTAGAAATCATTGCATGTGTGATTGGTGATAACACCCTCCCTCAGATACTGTAACAAATACAAACAGGAGTGTAATAACCGAGCTAATTTACATAAACAGTGGCCATCATTGTTTATGTAAATTAGCCCTGAATTATTAAACCTAATACAGAGCCAAATTCTATAGATCTACATAAGTGATGGTGGTCAATTTTCAAAACCCAGAAAGAAAAAGAACTAATGAAAATAAAGCCATGAAAATGAATGAATAGAACCAGATGAAGACACGCAGACAGCGGAGAAAGAGAAGTCACAGCTAAAAAGCGAAACTAAACCCTGTGAAAGGATGAGAGAAAGCATGACACAAATTATGTGAGTGAGAGAAAGAAAATGGGAAAGGAGAGAGGGCATGAGTGAGAGTTTCATGGAGATTCAGAGAGAGAGGGTGGAGAATTGGGAGAGATATGAAAATAGGAGAAAGCAGGGAGCTATAATAAACAGAGATGAAAACAAGAGAGAAAGTGTGTCAGCTCTTAGCAGCTCCTGATATGATCCACTGTGTGAGTGTGTGTGTGTGTGTGTAGGAGAGAGAAAGTGACACACTGAACAGCTGAGCTCTTTCCGGAAGGGGTCTTCTTCCTTTTCATGCCACTATAAAGATGATGAGACTCCACTATAATCCCATTAGGAGACTCAGGGTGGGATTACCGTCTCCCACAGTTACGCTGACGGAGCTAATCCAACCACTCCGCACCTAGCATCACCACTGGGACATTCACAACCAGATTATCACCAACACACCTGAGACCCACAACAACACCTACACACACATGCAGCCAGCTAAACTCTCTCTCGCTGTGTCTCTCACACACACACACACACACACACACACACACTTCGGTTGATTCATAAAAAGGTCAATGGATTTCACGCCTGCAGAATCGACAAACATGGGAGAGTACTCTGAAGGGCAGTAGGTCACGGCTGAACTTGAATCCCAGTTTCCTTTTATCTCAGGGTTTTATTCCTGTTGTGGTGTGAAAGGAAACCTCAAAGTCCTAAATCATACTTCGTTTATCAAATCAAGAGTGTATGACCAAACACGCGGGATCAGATCATAAAACACACGGCGTGAGCGCTCTCTCAGGGTCAGTTACTAATAAAACAAATATGTGAATTTGCTAAATATACAATTAACCTAACTCCACTACAGTAATGTGAACAAACAGATGCATAAACAGACGAAGGGCAGCAGTACGGACACAGGTCCAAGCCGAGCCTTGAGTGAGTAGTGTTTAAATCAACTGAGTCAGTGTTGGTTGAATGAAATGTAACCAACACAAATCCAGTGTGGGAGTAACTGCTGTTAGGTGTTTGACACGTGCAGCGCAGTAATGCAGGGACCAGGCAGATGTGGAAGTGATGCTAATACTTTGAAATTTATTTTACACAAAAAAGGAGAAAGAAAGAAAATCTGCTGAGGTGCTAACAGCACCCCCTGGAGGCCTGGTAGACATTAACACGTGACACTCCCCTTATATCTGCAGAGGGGGTACAGTCTTTGTGATGGTGTTAACAAGGAAAATAATAATAATAATAATAAATTAAACAAAGTGCAAATGTGAAGCAAAAAACGACCAGAAAACTGCAAACTACAAGATTCATCTGTAATATTTAATGCTTTTGGATATTTATATTCTCACACTGCAATCATGAAGGTCATGAAATATAAGCCCCACCCCTTACAGGTGATGAACTGATCTGTTTCCTTTGTTTTGGGCCATTTTCCACATATTGCAAATGTACGATACCAGTCAAAAGTTTGGACATCATCTTATTCAATGGTTTTTCTTTGTTATTTATTATTTTCTACACTGTAAATGAATGTGGAAGACAATTAAAATATGAAAGAAACCATTTGGGGGCGGCACGGTGGTGCAGCAGGTAGGTGTCGCAGTCACAGAGCTCCAGGGACCTGGAGTTTGTGGGTTCGATTCCTGCTCCGGGTGACTGTCTGTGAGGAGTTGGTGTGGATTGGCGACTCAAAAGTGTCCGTAGGTGTGAGTGAATGTGTGTGTGGTGCCCTGTGAAGGACTGGCACCCCCCCCAGGGTGTATTCCTGCCTTGTGCCCAATGATTCCAGGTAGGCTCTGGACCCACCTCGACCCTGAACTGGATAAGGGTAACAGATAATGAAT